>NW_027643208.1:0-35149 GCF_032717465.1 Coenobita brevimanus | reverse complement strand
AGAACTTCAGAAAATGGCACAAGCGAGGACTCTTCTTGTCACAAACTGATGCTTTTTCTAGTCCATTGAACTGAAATCCCTACACATTAAATATAAATGTTATACGAGAACAGTGAGATGGAAGCGTAAAGATAGAAGCCAAGAAGGAGGTGCACAGGGAAGCTGTATAATTTGACGAGAATAGAGTCAAAATAGCATGCAAGTAAATGGGTAACAGTGTCCTCCATGGCTTGCAGTAAATACCAACAGATTGGGTATTCAGTAGGCAAATACTTCTGAAGTCACCGGTATGATGTAAACAAACCATATTCTCTTCCATATCACTTTCTATGATCTGTTAACGAGATAAGTTACACACTCGTGTTATAACAAGAACTGCATTCCTAAATAGTCTTACATTCTTCACTTAGCTTGATGCAGAATTGCTGGCTCTCCATCCTAGTGCTGAATTCAAACAATGTATTGCTAGAATGTGGTCCTGATCAAGTAAAAGTGCTAAGGAAAGGGTGTAAAGCCGCAAAACTGAAATTTCCGGCAACACGGTGCATGAAGTAACCTTCGGAGATACGAAAATCTGGACTAGGAAAGTTAAAATGAAAGGAATATAGCGGGGAAGCCCCTCCAGCCCCCTACCTCTAAATTAGATTTTAGGTTTGGATAATATGGAGTGGTAGGTGGGGGCGTTCACCATCCACTCAGTCCATGTAGTGCAGCACTCGTATGACTGTTCTTTCCTCTCCCTTCCTCCTTTCCTTCCTTCCTCTTAAGTCTTCCTTCCTTCCTTTTCTGTCTTTCCTTCATTCTTTCCTCTTCCTTCTGCTTATGGGTGCCTTTACACTGAGTGACAAGCCAAACAGTTTCGAGTACATCAGGAAACCATTAACCATCCTGGGTGGTAACTATATAACCATGTTATGACACCCAGTGGTTTAGTAGGTAATTTATATGCGCTCCAATTTCATTGAACCGATGTAGGTTTTATATCCAAGGAGTGGTTGGGGTTTATTAAGCTCACGTAATGCCACTCAGGGATGAGTGAGACTGGTCACTCATCTTAAATGACAGGACCAGCTTGCCTAGCCCCGGGCTCCTACGCTCCTCATGGTGCGACACAGGATTAGATGATGATAATTTTACCTAATTAGGATAGGGTAGTGGAGGTTAGAATAAGTTAGGTTAGGATAGATTAGATTGTACTAAGTTAGATCTCAGATTCTGATGGAGGCTCTTAAGGTGAGGCTGTGGCAGTTCTAGATAGTTAAAATCAGGGCCCAGGGGGCAAAGTCCTCGTCAGGATAGGCCTGGTTTGGGTCGGTTTTTAGGCTACACCGTTAGGTTTCAATATATTTGGACGTCTGATGCGTTGACGTGTCCCGTCGGCGAGATCGTATAATCGTTGCGTCCAGTAGGTAAACAGGTGAACTGGGGGCTTCCTGAAATACCTCGCGAATATGTAGACATCACTGAGCTCTGTAGAACTCAGTTGTAATATACCGTACATTTTTTGTAGTTTAAACAAATAACTGTTGCATACAAAAAATCAAATTACTTACCTTTAGATGACAATTTAAGAGTTGCAGTTGCCGCGCCCTTATGGTAAACTATGTAAACTTGCATACCGGTAGGTAAGTGAACATGGATCCGTACTAATTAATCCTGAAATGTCATTGATTTGTACTATAAAACCCACAATAATAGTCGCTAGGTAAGAATTTTAAGGGATGTAAGATTGCCAGAAACTCCACTACTTTAGCACTCGTATTTAAAAAATTTGAATCTGATCGAACATTCGCTTGCGTTAATTTCACTGGGTTATGAACCTTATGGACAATAATATAACTTTTTTTTTTTTTAACCATTTAAGACAATAAAATGTTAATTAGAATATCAGTCATTATATGAACACGCTATTATTGTTGAAATGTAGACGACTACTAGAATCCATAATTACGTGAAATAAAGGACCACCAGTAAAAATAACCTGCTATCACGGAGGGTATAAAAAGCGGGCATCTGTTGTTTACGTGTCACTTCAGCGTTAGCGTCGACTGGTTAACACGTATAGCATTTGTGCTGCTTGCTTTGTCAAAATGGACGCTTGCCAGGAGTCCTTGCGAAGCCTCTGTGCTTCCCTTAAAGTGAAGAACGTCACTGCAAAGAATTATAGTGACATATGTGCAAAATACAGTGATAGGGCCTTGGGGAGTGGGGCGCAGGGTTCCTGCCGTCTTCTGAACGGAAAAGATAAAAGCTACGTTGTTAAGAAATACAGTAACAGCGGTTTAACGGATATGGCTACAGAGGTAAGGTTCTTGAGCAAAATTAAACATGTAAATGGTGTTCAACAATTGGTAGGAGTATGTGTTGAAAACCGATCTTTATTGACAAAATTCGCCGGTCAGTCTATTGACACTAGAAAATTAACCAGCATTTGCCGATGATAAAGTTCTTCAATATTATTATTGGGAAGATAGTTGACGAGATCAATTCCCTGGATATTTACCACAACGACCTGAAGTGTGCCAACATATGTGTGTGCAGCGGACTGCTGCTGGACCAAAAGTTACAGTCATCGACTTCGGTCTGGCCACCACTGCCTCCAGCCCGCTGTTGGACGAACCCATGGGTCCCCGAGAGGCCCAAAAGTGTCTCTCGGTTGCCCCTGAGGTGCTGGCTGGGGAAAGCAGCTCGTCGGCTTCGGATACGTTCAGTGTGGCGTTTGTGGCCCGCACATTATTCAACGAAGCCAAGCGACGATGCCATCTCGACTGGATAGCTGGGTTAACGATGCCCTGTCCCCTAACCCAGTGGTCAGACCCACTCTTAGTCAGCTGATTGATGTTCTGTCACAGTGAAAACACCTTCTGTGTATTTTGTCTTCATTACCAACACTACTAGTATGGCTCCATCAGCTGAACACAACAGTGAGGGGTTGGCCTAGTTATCCTGGCAGTTCGAACCAATGTTTACTTAGTTACTTAAAGTTCTTCCTCAGTAAGAACCATTCCATAGTGTTTTAATGTTTACGTTTTAACCCTTACGACCGGTAGCATGGCTTCATCAGCTGAACACAACAGTGAGGTGTTAACCTAGTCATCCTGCGGTTCAAACCACCTTTACTCAGTAATTGAAAGCTTTACCTCAGCAAGAACCATTCCGTAGTGTTTTAATATTTACGTTTTAGCTCAAATGACTGCTAGGATGGCTGCATCAGCTGAACACAACAGTGAGGTGTTAGCCTAATCATCCTACTGTCAAAACCACTTTTACTCAGTTATTTAAAGTTGTACCTCAATAAGAACTATTTCACAGTGTTTTGTTATATAAATTTTAACCCTTACGACTGCTAGGATGGCTGCATCAGCTGAACACAACAGTGAGGTGTTAACCTAGTCATCCTGCGGTTCAAACCACCTTTACTCAGTTATTTAAAGCTCTACCTCAATAAGAACCATTGCGTAGTGTTTTAATGTTTACATTTTAACTCTAATGACTGCTAGGATGGCTGCATCAGCTGAACACAACAGTGAGGTGTTAGCCTAGTCATCCGGCTGTCAAAACCACTTTCACTCAGTTATTTAAAGTTCTTCCTCAATAACAACCATTCCATACTGTTTTGTTATTTACATTTTAACCCTTACGACTGCTAGGATGGCTCCATAACAGCACATCCTGCTGTCCGAACCTTCTTCAAAGGAGCACTGCCTTGCAAAGCGGTGAAGAAGCTTGTGTATCCCAGTGATCAGTGTGGGGCTGTACTAGACAGGTGCTACGCTGCACTGTCTGGATTGCATCCCTCCTCCCCTACGCCAGGCGCGTAGTACCCGTCTAGCAACAAACTCTCATCCCTTTTCTGTCCAGTTTCTAATGCAAGAGTTATCCATGACTTTAGTCTGTCATTTATGCAACTGGTCAACCCTGGAACCATCTCCCTCTGTCTGTATTTCCTACCTCCAGTGATCTCCAGTGTGTCCTGGGTATCTCGAAACGAACGGATCTTGGAATTTGGCACTTTGTATTTTTTTCCTTAGAAGGAACAGTTTGCGGGATCCTGTCCTTTAGTTCCTTCTTCCTTGCATTAAAAAAAAAAAATAAAAAAAGGCAGGTCCACCGTTAGGGATCAGAGTAAAAGAGTTCTCTCGCAGTAATTACTTGAGCTGAATCTACGAGGTATACTGACTCAAGCCTTCGATAATAGTCAGTCCATAGTGTTCTGGTATAATAGCTTAGATTTTTTTTCCACTGTTGACAGGTTGGATGGTGCCAATCATCAAGGGTCAGTCTGAATAAAGAAATACATCATGCAGTCTGATATGGGCTTACACAGTTTGTTATTGGTGTTTTGTCCTAGTAACTGCAGGCAAGTTTTGAAATATTACTTGACTGGCTTTTAGTCAGGTGAAAAAGTCGTCTGCTAGAATCATTAATGGATTAAGGTTACATTTACAGTACTTAACAAGTTCATGAAGCATTTAAGGCCTGATAGTTACACGGCATAACTTTTCAGTAAATTAGAGGTTTAATTATAGTGCCCACAAATATATTGTATCACAATAATTCATCGTTGTATACACAAATTGTTGTTTTTCTTGTAATAGTATGCTGCAGCGCAGCCAGTGACATGGAATAAAGTTTGAAAAGCTACAAGGAGAGAAGCTGCAGAAAATTCCAGGCACTGCATCACCATGATCCCAATATAATGGAATGGTTAGGATCTAAAAATAAATAAGAACGCCATAGTGTAACTTAAGAATGATCACCTAGGCGTAGGTTACATCCGTTCACTGAGTGAGGGGAAACTTTCATCACAGTGGCTTCCCAGTGCAGTGGGTCAATGCATCCCTTTACTCATTCATCAGGATCTTTCATCGCAGTGGCTTCCCAGTGAAATACTGAATTATGTATTCATTTACTTCTTCAGGAGAATCTTTCATCGGAATGCTGTGAGTCAGGTATCCATTTAACTGTCCAGGAGAAAATTCATCCGAGTCAAATAATGAGTCGTGCATCCATTCACTCAGTTTTTCAAGAGGATGTAATACACGTCAACCAGAACACTGTTGTATTTATATAAGTGTTAGCTACAGAAAGTATAGTCATTACTGAAGTATATCCAATGTCTATTATAACTGGTTCGAATCAAAGCTGTACAATACTGTAATTTTAGTAATATCTTCTAGGCTAAGTATGTTACACAAGTTATACGCAGATAGCAAGTCAGTAATTGGCAACGGACATTATAACCATGGCCATAGTGGCATCAAAAGGAAACAAACTTTTGTACCTGTGTTGCATGTCATTGTGGGAAAAAGTAAAAACAAACATCAGAAAGTTTTGACAAAAACGTTGCCCCTAGATACGAAAATGAACATTACTATAATACCAACAGGATTGAGATTCCTAATAGTAATTACGGTAGCAAAACTCAGTTAGGCTGGTTTAGTGAAAATAGTTAACTTCAGTGTTGAGAAGTATGTATATCATTAAATTCAGACATAAACAGTGTCACAAGTATCGTTTAGTTATTGTCATCATTACAGCATACAGTAGGCTGATCATAATTCTAACACCAGATGATTTTATTTAGCTGTGGCAAACCCCAAGTGCATGATAGGGGTTATAGATTTATATCGGTAGCCTGTTAACTACGTTTGGATTACCGATGTTTGTATTAATTTATTTATTGCGGGATGGGAATGTCAAGGAACAATTCAGTTGAAGGGGAAACCCCTCATTATGAACGGGTTAACTAAAGGAAGTCTGTCGTGTTTTGATAAACAGTTGTCATGAGCAGAAGAAAATAAATTGTCTACATGCAGTAACAGTAAATTGTGTAATTCGTCATATGATTCAAGGGGAGAACAGTAACTGTCGATCTAGACGCCATAACAAACTTGCAGTTCGATGAAGTACTTTTTATTCAAGCTTCAGACGATTTTATCTGACTGAGGAGAGACATTTAGAGATATTTCGCCAGTAGCATGACATCGTCTAATGATAGCCTGATAAAAAAAAAAAAAAAGTTCCGAATTTGAGGGTATAAAAGAAACTCAGACTAGAGAAGTTTATACTCTTTTTACTCAAACTTGGCCTAAAATCGCCGCCATCGCCCCAATACGAATGCTGAAGTAACAATGAACTAACATTACAGCATGATGCTGGTCACGAAAATGTTCTATGAAAATGATATACCGGTAAAGCTGTAGTATTGCCCCCTTCTGCAACCGAAGTACGTGAAAAAATCCGCAAATGGACAAAAATTTTAGCCAGGTTGGGGTAAAAAGAGTGTAGCAAACATTTGCAATCTGACTTGTAATACGGTACATTTCAGCACTTGGACCTGAAAATTTGCTGCATGCCATTTACCAGGAAGAAAATTGTCAGCCGCTTCATAGAAAATGATTTTAATGGTTACAATATTCACTGTTGTTTCAGGGAGTACTGTACATCCGTCACCTTTTTCTTGATTGCTCGTCTACATTTAAACACCGTCTCTCAGCATCCCCTTTCCATTCCTGAGGCGGCCCCCACAGCTTACTAATTTCCTAGGTGACTCTACCACTGTTTCTGTTTTCAGTATTGTCACTTATACTGCACTTCGCATCATACCTCTGATAAGCCTTTAATTATTTTCCCCGCTCCCTTGTGCCTTAGTGCCATATAGCCATATTATGGCTTGATGCTAGTTCTTCATTATTCCTTCCTTTCTTCAGAGAGTAACATTTGTTGGAGGCTTATTATGTACTTTCCGTATATGCATATATTTCTATGTGCGATGTATGTTTTTCTGCTGTATATACTGTATTAACCTTTTTCTCATGTACAGTAGTATCGTGTTTGCTTAAGGTGTTTGACATTGTACTCGGTATGATCATTTTTGCCCCATGTATGCGACACTCCCTTTGCCCTCATGTGCCTTCCTGCTTGACCTTCAGCGACAACGTACCCCAGAGTGATGGGGCTTGTACTGAATGGAAAATACAGATTGTAAACAAAGAAAAGTAAATAAGATGCATAGAAATTTAAACTTACCACCTAACCACGATGACATTTTGGTCCTTAATTGCTACACTGAGACGATTTCATTCAGCCAGGGAGAATATTTTCTAAGTGGATGGCTTAGCTAATTTACAGCTTTAATGAACCCCTTCACTACTAAGGTTCCTAAGATTAATAAGGGCTGGTGGTGGCCTGCCCAAAAATGAAAACAACGTCATGGGCCTCTTTTTTTTTTGGGGGGGGGGGGAAGAGGGGAGCACAGACTAGAGAGCCGTTTCCCTGTGGCCCAGTAGTCTTACGGACAGTAAAACACCGTCACATGTCACCACTTTGGCGCTAACAACCACCATCCATATTGAATATAAGGTAGGGTTGTCTCGTACAGGACTGGTGTATCAGTATTACTAAGGGGTACAGTTTTTCCTCTCTCTCTCTCTCTCTCTCTCTATTTTTTTAAGGAAATTCAAATCCTTGAACTGCTACCCCAGCCACCTGTCTACTGATTCTGCTACTGCCATGGTTTATAGTATACCGATACGCGCTGTAGCTACTATAATAACCACTGAATGTATAAGTTTGTTGGTGTGCAAAATTGGTTTATGGTTACATTTCATTTACGTTACATTGAGTAACCGAAGCTCATCTCTCTCTCTCTCTCTCTCTCTCTCTCTCTCTCTCTCTCTCTCTCTCTCTCTCTCTCTCTCTCTCTCTCTCTCTCGTGTTTGTGGAATGTACTATAATGTGTCTGTTATTCTCTTCAATGCAAGGAGAATATGTTTTCACCCTTGTTTGTTTGTTAGGAGGATTACTCAGAAACTGTGAGTGAGATTTGGATCAGATTTGGTGCGTAGATAGCCCATGTCCCAGGGAACAATCGATTAACTTTTAGGACCGATGTGGATCGTATTACAGATTCAGGATCCGGCAAACACCTTCTGCGAAACCCAAATCAGTGGTGAGAAACCCTAACCCATTATGAAGAGTGGTCTGGAAATTACATTGCCCTTGTCGGAGAGATGCCCTCCACTGAGTGCCCCTCTAATTCCGTTTGTGGCGCATGGGTACTCAGATGTTAATATTCCTTCACAACTAATGCATGTGTTATTCCGTAGAGGGTGCGTGGGTAGGCTATGTGCAGTTCCTGGTATTCCTCAACGACCACCAGTTCATCAGAGAAGTGTTCAACAGGCCGGAGTTCCAAGAGAGATCCACCTGGGACACCTTTATGTTTCTCCAGTCTGAAGCCATGGGTGGGTTTGGACACTCCTTTGCTTCACTTTCCTCAAACAACGTTCCTTGTCATTATCACCATTTGTTTTTCTTCTCCTTCTTCATTATAATCACCATCGTTATTATCAGCCTCATCTTCATCAACCTGTACGTCTCTTTCCATCTTAGGGTGGGGAGAAATTAGGTACCGCAATGAAAACAAGGAAGGAGAAACACGAAGTAAGGAGTACCGTCAACAGCATGCAAATAAAATGTGCCAGTCACTTATTGACACCGTTCAGACCACGTTTAACAATATAAATATGCTTTCAAAATATTATTTATACATGCACTTATGCCTGCCAGATAGTCAGTCCGCCTACTGTGAAGTTAAAGAAGAGGTGTTACACCCTTGTTATGTTCCCCTTTGTGCATAATTCATTCACCCAACTTTAACCCCCCACCCCGTGAATTTCCAAATCATCATCACCATCATTATTTCCCCACCTATGGATAGGGTAAGGATCCAAAAAACAAGGAAAGATTAAGTACGAAAGTGGGCGAATCATCAACAGCTTGTCCTAACACAGTGATTGTTCACAGGCATAATAGCAAGCAGTGGTCTGGTGTGGCACAGTAAACAGGAGGTTCACCTTGAGGCAGCTGCGGAACCTGGGTATGGGCAAGTCTAAGCATGGTGGTGACCGTGCACACACAGGCCACGCAGCTGATGCACAAGTTTAGCAAACAGGAAGGAAGGCATCCATATGCTCCAGAAACAGGAAGGAAGGCATGCATAAGCTCAAAGAACAGGAAGGAAGGCCGGCATCCGTGCTTCATGTTCTCTGTAGATGACAGCCTTATCCTTTTTATAGCTGGAGGTGAGTTTCTACGTGATGATAGTCTCTGAACCTGATAAATGTGGAAACCGTTTACAGTACATAATCTGAAACCATTTTACCAAAATTTAAATTTCATTTTTTGGGGGAGGGGGTATGTTATCTCGAAATAGAAAACAGAAGGAGCAAATGTAGAACCATTTACAAAGTACCCAGTGAAATGGGCCACACAGTTATTCGCTTACCATATCAGTACTTAGAATTCTTGGCTCCTATCTCTTAAGCAGAAACCTACCTGCCATGTATCTTATTCGCAGTGCTTGTTTAGACAATGTCAATTTTCATGATGAATTCAACCGCTGCAAATAATGGTGCTTAGACTCCCTTTTCTTGCGTTCATATTGTTTAAGTGTAAAAAGTTGTATCTTTCCCTTTTACGATTTTGGTTTTAACCGTTTTAAGCTGCTGCGATGACGTGTTTCATTATTTCCATTCTGATCAGGCTATCACGAGACTTTTATTTAACTTAGGAAGGACCTCTAGCAGTGAGTGAGTTAAGGCAACAAACAATACCTACAGTTCGAAAAGTCTGCGCTAAGCTGAAGAAAATCGCCTGTTAGTGACAAGAATAAAGTAACCAGGACGTCATTGTCTTGAAGAGTGTTGAGAATACAAATGTTAGCTTTCTCCAGTTTGCTATTCTGTCACAACATTCTAATTATTGTGGTTTCGAAAAAAAAATATATATATATATAGCTCTCCTATTTTTGTACAGTAGATACTTTTTTTTGTTTCTGAATCCTGCCTTTGCATGTCCCGTATCCTGTTTCTGAGGAAGTTACTTTGCATATTACACGTTGCCATATACTCTGCTATGTAAACCATACTGATACTGACATAGTATGCATACATAACATACTATCAACGTGCCATATGCAGAAGGGAATTGGTAAGGAATGAATACGAAAGAGCCTGTTTATAAAGAGCAAGGTTCTATAGCCAATTGATGATGAAAATCGTACTATCTCTCTTCTGTTTCTAAGTCTTACCCATCTTAGTGGCAATTAGGGTTGGGGTGATGATGATGATGATGATGATAGTTCTCTTTCCATTGTGTTTTGTGTTTGTTTACTAAATATACCTTTCTTGAATGGAAATTATTTGGGGTGATGATAATTTTCCTACCTTTGTGTTTTCTCCTGTTGCTGAAGCAGCTGAATCCCACCTCACCATACCCTTTAAGTGGATATTAGATTATTTTTGGATCCTGCTTCACTCCATCCTTATGTGGAAAAAACCCATGATGATGATTCTAAGTACGGTTTTGTCACCATCCACTGGCAGGTTCTCACTTCCTACTGTGTACCAAGGTGAACATCTTAACCAGCTTCTCGCTTCCATCCACCACAACCTCCGCTACTGGCACCAACCACACCAGTTCCTGATGAACGCTGACCTGATCAGGATGGCAAGGTACTTTTGAAGAGGTGAGGGGGGACATTAATGTCCTTCGGAATTAGCTAGTCTCTCTTGTCCACTATTGTAACGTTACCTGTGCATCTTTTTTTTTTTTCCCCAATTTTAATGACAGTTTGATGAGTAAAGGTACTAGTTATAGTGACCAGTAGGTAGAGAAGATCCACCACTAGGGACCATCTTTTTTATGTTGGTTAGGCTGCTCTGGGTTTGGTTTTTCATCTGCAATTATACCCGATATCGTGATGCCAAGGATAAGGCCAAAGGAAGCCAAGATTACCACCGAATAGTCGCTGGAGTCTGTGCCACATCGGCAGCAGCAGCATCCTTACTTCATATTGTCACTTACCGATGGAAAGAGGTAGGGATCAGGAATCATGGAAAGGGAAGAGGGCTAGGCAATCATCCATTCACCATTCAAGCACCAAGAAATTTGATTCTGCATCAGAGGAGTAATCAGCTGTGCATTATTTTAATGTTTTAGTTGTTTGCTTCACATTTCTTTTCAGAGCCAATCCGTCGACTGTCAGGTGGAATAGGTCTCCAAACCTTGTCATGGAGCTCCTCCGTACATAATTCATACAACTGTGTCTCTTCTTTAGTCTAGCCATTTTTCTATGCTTCGCTTTATCATAGCATTCCACCTTACCCTCCCAAGCCTTCACCTCCATGCAACTCTGCTCTGTCTGTTAATTTAGCCTAAGTATCTTCTGTACTCCACTCTCTTACACAATGATTTGACCGATCATGCCATCTTGCCATCCCGCGCCTCTACCCGACCTTCAGACTCACTGGTATACTCACGCCACCACTGTCAACATGCATTCTCTCTATACGGCCATACCATCGAAATTCTCTTCAGCCCTGTCAGCAGGTTTTCTTACTTCACATCTTTCACAAAACGCATTTTTTATTTCCTATTGACTCCTCCAGCAGACCTCCTTATCCCACATCGTTAACGAGTTATATTAGTTTTTATCCTGTCCTCTTTCCAGGCCGGCGTCACTGAGTGGGAAGGAATCAGGTCAGGATGGAGCAGTTTATCATCGCCACAACACTGCTTCAGAGTGTGAGCTTCGCCGTCCCGCCAGGCAACACATTCAACTTCACTCCATAAGCCAGATACTCCTCCTGTACACACACAGAGTGTGAGCTTCGCCGTCCCGCCAGGCAACACATTCAACTTCACTCCATAAGCCAGAGACTCCTCCTGTACACACACAGAGTGTGAGCTTCGCCGTCCCGCCAGGCAACACATTCAACTTCACTCCATAAGCCAGAGACCCCTCCTGTACACACACAGAGTGTGAGCTTTGCCGTCCCGCCAGGCAACACATTCAACTTCACTCCATAAGCCAGAGACCCCTCCTGTACACACACAGAGTGTGAGCTTTGCCGTCCCGCCAGGCAACACACTCAACTTCACGCCTAAAGCCAGAGACCCCTCCTGTACACACACAAGTTTGAAAGATCTATCAGCTTACCTTTCAAGATTTCCTGCCTAAGGACTGAGTGAAGAAGGATCCAGAAACCCGGAAGAGATGGTAACAACATAATAATATGGGGTAAGACTCATTCCCACATCAATCAGGTCCCCGGAATCCTCTATGTCACAAGCATAAGTGCGCACACACACACACACACACACACACACACACACACACACACACACACACACACACACACACACACACACACACACACACGCACGCACGCACGCGCGTGGACTCCACATGCACCAACCATAAAGTCGATCCGTCGACTATCACGTAAAAAAAAAAAAAAAAAAAAAAAAACTGCAAAATCATGTGATACACAGTATAAGGCAGTAACTTAACAGAACGCAGTATTTGTACAGTATCATAGAACACTGATAACTCGAGTAGCCATAATGTCGCTTTTTGTAATTTAATATATAATTTTTAATTTTTCAAAGTCGAGCTAAAGTGGCGTTCGCCTTTATATCTGGTACCCTGAGTTTAAAAAATGTAAGTCTGATGATGTATTTGTTACCGCCAGAAAATTTTGTTCAGCTTTGGAAGTATTTCAAGCTGGAGGAGTTACAGCGTTCATTATCCCTTTCACCATTAGATGTATACCATAAGTTTAATAAAATCGTTTGATGGTAGCTAGAACAACATCTCATTTAACTGAAGCTATTAACCGACAAGACAGGCATGAAGAACGTTAACAGCAAAACGAAGGACACAGGGATTTACAGTACTCGTACTCTTTAAATGCCATCCTTAACAGGACTGATTTTCTACCCAGTATTATCCCGCCACCTACAGACAACTTGTGTTAACTTTGAGGATGGTTTGTTGTGACGGGGTTAGCAGCAGTCCCTAAAGTGAATAAAATAATCTGCTGACAGCAAGATTAAAGTACCTCATCGGATTGACAGGGTTATACTTCTAACACTTGCACAGAGAGAATCAAAGCCAAAAGGAAGAATAACTGAAAAATTAAAACGCAGTACTTTTTTAGCTGACCAGTTTTGTGTAAAGGCAATTAAATCACACAAATTTAATTACTGCATAAATTCCAGGACCAAGAAGCAGTCCACTTTATTTACTTATTTTATTTACTTATTTTTTAATCAGGCCGATTGTGCTAATTCTGAATTTGGTAACCATATCCACCTATCACGTCACCTGTTCTCGTAATTTCTTCTTGAGCGTTCATACAATAAAGTTCGAGAAAATACTGAAAGATATTGCCATTGCCAATTGAAAGAGATCTCCGTTGTTCTTATTCAAATTATGATACACAAAATAAACACTTAAGTAATTTTGATTTTCTGTACTTGTGTGTCTGTTTTTCGTTTGAATGATGGGTCTGGTTGGTCGCACTTCAGATTCCAGCAGAGATCGGCTAGCATGACTGGACTCCTGTTCCCTTTGTATCTACTCTCCTTTCTTTATATATCGTGGTGGAACTTCTCCGTGTTCATACCCCTCCCCCCCTCAGGCATTCTCTGGGAAAAAGGACAGATGGGCATGTAGAAATGAAGCTTCAGTGACAATTTACACCCAGGACGTTGGTAGCATTGATAAGTTCATCCATTAAAACATTATATGTTAGTCGTCTTTGTGCTTTCCCAGTAGTCCACTGTACACACCCTTGAATGCATGTCATGCTGCTGACTCATTTTCATCCCTCATTGATTCGAAATCCTTGTCAACCACGAGTTGACGAAATTGTGGGTCATCAAATATGCCTTCTTTGATGTCAGCATCACTTATTTCGGGAAATTTTTCATTGAGGTACTGGAAACTTGTTTTTTGATGCATTAGAGCTCTGGCAAACTGTTTTATTGTATGAAGTGGTGGCAAAATGATCTGTACTGGTGGTTCGTGAAGGATTTTGTGGAATGTGGGTGTCAGTGAATCCCGCTATGGTCATGGTGAGCGTAAGTAATGTTCTGATCTTCCTCGGTTATCCCATTTACATAGAGAGCACATAAACTTGGTATAGCCAGGTTCCAACCCGTTAACAATGGCAACAACTTTCCATTGCACAAACAACCATTCATTGTATTGTTCGTATCGTTTATAAAGGCTCCAACATGCTTGCATGCCTTGGCCTTGATCACCTAATGGCGCCTGTCCACGCTGCTCGATCTCTGGCAGCCTCCCAATTCTATCCCTTATTCCTCTATGACCTCGTCTCAGGTCTTTTTTTTTTATCGCCTCTCGCAACCCAATCCCCGACGTTCACACTTCTCACTTTCCGCACACAATTGTCATTCCCCATCCTCACCACATGACTAAACCATCTCCATGAACTCCTCATCACAACACCAATTCACTCCAGTCCCATCCTTCCTTTCACCTCTTTAATGCGATCTAGAATAAAAGAAAGATTTGCATGTCTTAAAATGATTGATTGAGCAGTTGGAATTGAAAGAACGAAGTTTCCAGTGTGAAGCAAAACACCTTTAACCCTAGATCAGCAACCACCGGCCACATCTGGCCAGACAAAGTTTAAAAGCTTGGCGCCATTTTGAGAATTCGGCTCACCATCCAGGTAGCTTCCCCTTTTGGCTTGCACTTTCGATTCAAGGTGCGTCTGGGTTGCTCGTGTTTTTTATTTCTCTAATATATTGAAAAAGGCCACATGTGGCCATGGTTGCAAACAACGTTTGTATGGTGTTTTTTTTTTTTTTTTTTGGTGGTTTTCTCTAGGCATTAAAATGAAAATCAAGGGGGCTCTCTGTAATCAACGTATCCTTGTCGGCAACCCTTTAGAATGCTGCAAAAAAAGTTATAGCCAAATATGTTAAGATAAGTGTAATTTTGACAGGTTTTTAGTGCTTTTAGAAAAAAATGAACAATAATTTTTTTTTTTTTTGGTGCCAACATTTTCATTAGTCTTTACATGTGATAAAAATTTTTATAAATGTGCAATGCATATAAGTATTTTCTTTTAATTCCCAAATCTGGCCACACGTGGCCGGGGGTTGCTGATAGCGTTAGTTGGGCATGGATGCTGATCCAGGGTTAATGCTTTAGAGAGATTCATCAATACCCAACCTTGTGGCTTGGTTCATAGCTCAATCGAAGAGTATCAAACAGCACCCTGATATTGCAAAAACAAACTTTGTTTTCCATTGAGCACTGTTGCCGCAAATCTGATGAGCGTTTCCTGGATGTTGTAATCCGTACATCTTCGTCCAACAGATAACATTCCTGCAGACGGGAGGCTTGCAGTTCGCTCTGTTGTTTAGTGAGGGTTAGATGATGAACCAAATCACTGAGTACAGGCTGGATTATGAGATGCAGTTTCTTGTCAGATTCAGGTTGTTGCTCATACGTCGGATCTTGTGATTCTGGTTCGTCAAAGCTGACCATGTCATCGCTTGGTATTTCGGATGAAGACTGAGGGCCTGGTAGTAGTAGTAGTAGTTGTTCCCTAGGCAGTCTGGCCGAACAGCCCCGAGTCCCTTAGGAAGGCCATGGCCGAGACTTGGCTTTCCCACAGCGCTCTCAAAGAGTGTACGTTGTGTTGTTGGCGTGGGTGATTGTGTGCAATGCAGTCTTCCATAATGTGGTTAATAATATGGGGTGCTGTGTTGCATCCTGGACAGGCATCAGCGACGGAGTCATCCAGCCTCTTCTGGTAACTTAAGAGAGCTGGATGGTGCCCACATCTCAGCCTGGCCAGGTGGACCCTGTCCTCACGAGGAAGATAGGATTCAGAAGGGTGGATATCAGGAGGCCGTGCATGCAGCTGTGTGTTGTCTTTAAGTAACTGAACGGAGCGGCGAGTGATCTGAGTGTGGATATACTTCTGGAAGCTGGTCTCAGGTAGGCATGGGGGGAGAGATGACAGTATTTGTGTATGGTATCGTGTGCTGGGTGTTGTTTTGATGTTCCTTGGTGTGGGTGGATGTGCTGCCATGTACTGTAGTGGATGTTGTGGGTTTGTGGAGGCTGCAGCAAGAAACTGGGTACCTCTCATGTCTAGGTGATCCTTGACTTTGAGGACTTTGGTTTCTTGATGTAGGTGGTCTGTGGGTGTAGTAGCTGTGCAGCCTGTGATTATTTTTAGGGCCTTGTTCTGTATGGTCTGTGGAGTGTTGTAGTGTGTTTTGGTGAGGTTAGAAGCCCAGGCAGGGCTTGCATAATTCATCACTGAACGTATGTATTGTTTGTATACTGAGATCGTGGTTTCTTTTGTTGTGTCCGAATGTTGTATGGGCAAGTGACCTCAAAGCATTGAGTCTTGGTGTTATTTTATTTTTAATGTTTGTGATGTGTTGTTTAAATGACATTGATGTATTGTATGTTACACCAAGGATTTTGGGTGTGTGTGTGTGTGTGGTAGGGGAGTGTTGTTTATGGTGAGGTGTGGGATGTGACTGTGTTCTACTGTCCAGTTTATGAGAAGAGTCACTGTAGATTTGGCTGGGGCTATTTTGAGCCTGTTTGTGGTGAACCATTCATGTAGTGTGTTGAGATAAGGTTGAATGATGTGCGCAGCTGTGTTTGCGTTTTGGTGCGTGCATGTAAGTGTTATATCATCTGCATAGGAAGCTATGTGTATCTGTGGTGTGTGGAGTGTGGGTATGTCGTGCATGTATAGGTTAAAGAGTGTAGGGGACAAAACAGATCCTTGGGGGACGCCGTTTGTGAAGTCTCTGATGTTAGAAGACTGACCGGCAAATGTTACGTGTGCACAACTGCCTGCTAAGTAGTTTGCCAGCCATATTCTTGTGTTATTGTGCATGTTTGTGTTGAGTATTTTGTTTGTAAGGTTGTGGTGGGGGATGGCATCAAAAGGTTTGCTAATGCCTCGTGTGATTAGGAGTCTGTGTGGTGGCCTAGCTGAATTTATGCCATCGAAAACTCTCTGTGTAAGGTCTGTAAGAAGGGTGTTTGTGGAGTGTAGTGGCCTAAAATCATGTTGTGACTGGGCTAGGGGAATGTGAGGTGTGACTAGTTGTAGTACCAGTCGTTCAGTGACTTTAGAGGGGGTGCAGAGGAGTGTGGTGGGGCGATGTGAGGAGGGTAACGTGGGGTCTTTGTTGGGTTTAGGGATAGTGATGATATTGCCATGCTTCCAGATGTTGGGTATTATGTTGTGTGAGTAGCTGTAGTTTGATATGTTGGTGAGTGCTTGTATGCCTTGTGGTCCTAGGTGTTTAAGGTGAATGTTGCTTATGTTGTCTGGTCCACAGGCAGATGAGTGCTTGAGGTTGTTAATGATGTGCTTCGTCTGGTTGTAAGTGAAAGATGCATAGTCTGGGTCTGTGGGGAACTGTCTCTTACGTTGGATGATACGTCGGTCTTCGGGATAGGGGTTTAGATGGCTGACTTGTGATAAGTGATTGATGAGAGTGTTTGCTTGTTGTTTGTTTGAGGGTATGGTGTCTGTTGTTGTGATGGCAGGATGTGATTGTGTGGTGTTGCTGTTGGAAAGTGTGATGCTGTTTAGTGTTTTGTAGAGTTTGCTGGTGTTTGTTTTGTGGTCAAGTGTTTGGAGGTAATTTTTCCAGTTTAGTGTTTGCTGTTCTGATATTTTATTGTTTATTTCAGTGTTGAGTTCTTGTATTTGTTGTATGGTGTCTTGTGTATGGGGTGTTGGGGAGTGTCGCAGTATGTCCCGTTGTCTGATGAGGCCTTGAATTTCTTGTGTGAAGTTGGGCTTGTGTCTCTTTCTGTTGCCTCTAGGGATGTGTCTTTTGTCTGCGTTTTGTATAATTGTATTGAAAGTGTGCACAGCGGTGTTGATGTTTGTGATGGGTGTACTGTTTAGTGTTTCGAGATGTTGTTCTGTTTCAGTTACAAAGGCCTCCCAGTTGGCTCTCTTATAATTAGTGTATGTGTGTTTGTGGCCAGCTGGGGTGATTCTGGTTTTGGTAGTGATGATGATTGGGAGGTGATCAGAACCTAGGGTTTTGACCACTCTCCATGATGTAGTGGGGGCGAGGTCTGGGGAGCAGAAGTTGATGTCTGGAGATGATTGGAGGAAGAGGGCTTGGTGTGGGATATTGGGTAAGTTGGTCTAGAGTGTTTAATATGAAAAGATGATCTGTCAGGGATTGTAGTACCAGCCCTCTGTCTGTGTCTGGGTTGTTGACATGCCAGGCCGACGACTTGGCGTTGAAATCACCACCCAGGATGATGTTGGGTATGTTAGTGATGTGGTGTATCTATGGAGAATAATTGGGTGATACTGTGTGGGACGATTGGGGGGGAATGTATGTGTTAGCGATTGTTATGTGTGATTTGTTACCAGTGTGTATCTTAATTGATTGTATTTCTGTTGTGGTGTCATGTGAGGGGAGAAGTGACTTTGTGTGTGCACTGGTATCTGCAAAGTTGATGGATTTGTGTATCAGGGTGATGAGTCCACCGCCACCGCTGTCGGCCCAGTCTTATCGAATGATGGTGAAATTATGAAATGTCGGTGTTTTCTGTGCTCTGTGTAGTCTTGTTTTTTGTAAGATGGCAATGTGTGTTGTTTGATGAATTGTGTGAGTTCATGTTATTTAGTGTTTATGCCATCTGTGTTTAACTGAAGGATGTTTATGTTGTGTGTGCGATGTGTGTTGGCTGCTGCAGCACGGGGGGGAGATGGTGTGGGTGGAGGGGAAGGGGTAGGAGGAGGTTGTGATGGAGGTAAGGGTTGAGGTGGATTAGGATGGGTTGGAATGGGAGGAGTTGGAGGACTGGATGGTGTGGGAAGGGTCGGTGGGTTTGGCTGTGGAGGTGTGGGAAGTAGGAGTAGGATTGGAAGGGGGTTGATGGGTGGAGGGAAGGAGCATAAGGAGCAGGTCCAGGTGTTTGTGTAATGTTTTCTGGATGCAAGTGTTGTGCAGGTGTAATGGGTCCAGTTCTATCACTGGAATGGCCAACAGGGCGAAGAGCAGACTGGAGGTTTGTTTAGACAATAGCCACTTAACTCTTCCGGTTGCTACCTGTAGGTTGACAAAAAAAAAAAAAAAAAAAAAAAAAAAAAAAAAAAAAATCATCGTACACATTAGCCTTCCATTACACAGTATACCGATAATATAATGCAGTTTTATTGACCAAAAATGAGACGCCTTGTGAGAATCTGTAACTGAAAAGGGAAGAAAACTTACCTGTGATGTCTGTTAAGCAGAAGTAGCAGCTGAATGGTTCATCGACTCCTCCATACCATTGGCACACCAAATGTGAGACCAGGACCGGTGCCCTTGACCCATACCGAGAGTGAACATGTGCACCTGACACAGCATATATGAGGTGCCCATCTTTTGTCCTGATCACCCACTTGGCAGCCAAAGTACAATATTCATATAGTTTCTTCACATGTGGGGTCAGTCGTCTTTTATACTGCTTCAGTGCCAGCGATCCACATACATAACTAGAAAGCATTCAGGGAGCGCATACCTCCGCCAGTGCCATTACAGGATCCAAATCTCCCCCCAAATTAATCAATTCTTTCTTGGCCCATGGCCCACCCTTCCACAATATTTCATTGAAATTCATTGAGAACTTTTAGAGATACCGTGTTGACAAACAAACATAGGTGAATACTTATCTTCCTCCAACTTCGTTGGCGGAGGTAACAAGCTGTCTGGAGAATTCTTCCATCCTCTAGGCATTATTGCTCAAGTAAAGTTAATGGCAACTGCAAAAAGAAATATAATTTGGAATATCTTAATCCAGTTCCAACATTACAGCAAGTACTGTAATACTGACACAGTGGAGATAACAGTCCGTGACTTGCATATATAGTAATCTGGGGGAAGTAACACTACATGTCACACAATCATTTACAAGTTCATGGGTCACACACAGAAGCGGGTGTTATTTTCGTGATCTGCGTATGAAACTACCCTGAGATGTGCCATTCTTGCTTTTGTTTCCTGCTTATTCAATGTTATGAAAAGTCGAAAAATATAAACAAATTTGGACAAAGAAGATCAGCAGAAAAATAGATACTTTAATAAGACAAATGATGATTTTTTTTTTTTTTTCAGGTTATAAATGGTACAGTATATAGGAAAAACTGTTAGCCAAGATTTTCCAAATTGGACGTCCACCTTCGGCGATCAACAGGTAGGGTTTGGGTGGACAGGGGGAAGTAGGTAGGACATAAGGAAATGAGGTTGGATAGGGCATATACTGGTAACAACAAAATTGGCGGAAAAGCCTAGCCCACTTCTAAATGCGTGCAGCGTGATTGGCTGGTTGTGACGTGGAACGTGGCTAGGTGTGGCTGGGAGTCCGTTTGGTGAAAAGTGTTGGGTATTATCTAAAACTGGAAAGACTTCACCTGTCAGATGCTCTCTCTCTCTCTCTCTCTCTCTCTGTAAGTATGTATGTATGAGCTGTTTTTTTATCGTGCTTCTACCATATTTCTTATGTACCGTAATTCATTTTCTCATGGTTTTCATATACAAAGATGAATACTGCATATACTTTGTTGTATATGATACCATTCAATATCCTCATATAAGGCCCATTAATTAATCCCTATTTATTTGATGGTTTTGTTCGCTGTAATTAGCTTAAAAAGGACCAATCTCTCGCTCTCTCTCTCTCTCTCTCAACCCAGCACCTATGTAAAAACTTAGGTATATATATGGGTTGCTACATGACCTTTGATGAGCACGTAAATGAACTTAACAAAAAAGTAATTGGCATATGAATATATATTAACAGGATAAAAGATGGCTTTGACAATGAAACTCGACAAATCATAGTGCAGGCACTGGCCCTAAGTATCCAAAACTACGGCAATGTAATATAGGGCACTGCAAGGAAATCTCAACTTTCACGTGTGCAGAAACTGCAAAATTTTGCCGCTAAAGTTGTTGATGGAAAAGCAAGGAAGTATGACCATGTCACTCCAATGTTAAAAGAACTGAAATGGCTATATAAAATTTGACACAGCTGTCACAGATATCTAGCTAATCTCTACCCTGACTATCTCCTTTCTATTCCATCGGTACACAATATGACACAAAGTATCACTAAACAAAAAAATAATCTGTACGTTGCTAAGGTTAATACCGACTCAGGTGCAAGATCCTTAGCAGTAACAGGGCCAAAGATATGGAACCACCTGCCAGAAAATGTCAAGGAATCACATAGTTTAAACACTTTCAGAATTAGACTTAACAGCCACTTAATTAAACACCCCTCAATAATCTTACTGTATAATGCTAAACAATAATAAAATAGAAAATAGAATGACATTTAGTATATTGATAATTGTACAATTATATACCTTTGTATTATACTCCCTAACACTTATATCTACAGGTTATAATCTTCAGATATACGCTTTGTATTATAATTGTATATATAACTTGTTATATGAATAATCACGGTTTGTGGAAATTATCATCATCATCCGGACCTCCTTTCCCAGCCAAGGGCAGGAAGAGGAGCAGCAATGTCCAGACAGCCCAAAATTGTCCAATCCAATGGGACACGCTTCCATTCACTCATCATTCAAGCCCCCGGAATCCTGGCTTTATCGGATACGCCAAAAACATTCACCACGTTCTGTAGCTTCACATAATCGTATCTGACAGAGTCAATCCAGACGCTGCCACGTTAAAAAGGGGTGCCAAAAATCCCTGATCATGCACTTCTCCCAATATTCATCCAGCCAGCTCGATCTCCTGTCAGTTCCCTAGCCTCACCGACTTCCAAACCTTTCTTCCTCACACATTCATCCACCATATCTCTCCACCTTCTCCTTGGCCTACCTCGCTTCCTCCCTCCTTCGAATTCGCTCAGATATACCTTCTTCACCACTCTATTGTTATCCATTCTCTCCACATGACCATACCATCTCAGTACACGCTCTTCAGTTCTGGTGTCCACCGACTTCCTCACTCCGCATCTTTCACGAATCACATTATTTCGTATCCTATCCACCCTCTGTACTCCACATACATTCCTCAGCAGTCCCATCTCCACTGCTCTTACTCTTGACTTTTCATTTTCATGCCACACCATAGTCTCACATCCAAATGTTAAAGTTGGCACTAACACTCCTTCATGTAAGCCTCGTGCAGCTGCAACACTCAAGCCTCTGTTTCTTATCAAGGCCTTCATTGCACCGGCTACTTTTCTTCCTTGTGTCACTCTACTTTCTACTTCTTTTGCACATTTTCGTCTCTTTTCTGTCACTGTACCCAGGTATTTGAACTCTCTCACCAATGCCAGTCTCTCTCCATTCACTGTTACATTGTTCTGGGAGTCACCTTCTCTCTCAGTAACCATCACTTTACCCTTTTCTACATTTACTCTCAAGGAATGACGCTTACAGACATCAGCAAAACTCTGCACTAGCCTACCAAGTTCTTGTCCGGTACTTGCAAGCAGTACTGCATCATCAACATACAACAAATTTGAGATATTCCATCCATCACCATTCATTACCAATGCCATCCCTCTCCATTGCTCGTGTTTTCACTTCTCTCATCACCCCATCCATAAATACATTGAACAACCATGGGGACATCACACAACCTTGTCGCACACCCACACTGATTGAGAACCATTCACTTAGATGCCCATAATAATTATAATTATTATTATTATTATTATTATTATTATTATTGTTATTATTATATTTATTGTTATTATTATTATTATTTCAATTATTTATATTCTGTAATAATAATAATAATAATAACAATAATAACAATAATTATAATAATAACAACAATAATAATAATAATAATAATAATAATGATAAGTGATAATAATGAATAATAATAATAATAATAATAATTGATTAATATTATTACTAGCATTACTATTCTTAAATAGTATTTGGAACCGGCAAAGATAAAGTACACTAATAGGTCCTTGTAGTGAAGGGATTACAGTGGTACAGATTGTCTGGGTCAGATCAGAGTTTTGTGGCTGGCTGTGTGTGGCCATGTCCAAGAATGAAGAGAAAATTAACAACACAATTAATTCACAGATAATTGGCCAAACCCTGAAAATGGCTATGGATTTCCTGTTTCTTGGTGCAATGATAAAAGGAATATATGCAAGGGTTTAAGAACAGAAGCATTTATATAAGAATTGACACCTGTGCTATGGTGTCCTGCATCAGATCCATCTTGTGTCGTCTGGTGTAATGTTCGATATATTTATAAAAACTTGCCTGCCACTATGTAGCTACGTTGGTGAGTGATTTAGTGATTCTCGTATACCTATGATCTGATTATGATCTGATTAACATCAACATGGTTGCCCAAGATCTCTAAAGTGAGTTTTAAAACTGAGTTTTTTGAGAGAACATGTGGAGTTACATGGAGAGCCAGACTGACAAATGAGGAAGTGAAGCAGCCTTGTGGTGTGGATGTGGATGTGATAAACATCGTTAGGAGAACTTCAGTGAGGTGGTTTGGCCATGTGGAGAGGATGGAGAGTGAGAGACTAAGGAGGAGCGTGTAGGTGTGTGAAGTGGAGAGACGGAAAGGGAGGGGAGACCGAGGATGAGTTGGAGAGAGAGGGTGGAGAGGTATATGAGAGACGGGGTGTACGTTGCGGGGTGGGCATCGGAATGGCAGGGGACAAAGCAACATGGAGACGATTTGGTTGTGGCCATCCCTTGCGGGATTAGGGCTTCTGACTATATATATAGAAGGAGTTTTAAAACGAAAGAAAATTGGCCAGTTTATGATACTTGGTGTGCAGATTACTTACCACTTTTTTATTCTGCTTTGTCACATGAGAAATGGTAAAAAGTTTACAAGCAGTTGGTATTACTAGCAAACCCAATATCAGTGTTCCTTACCAGCACACATGTACAGTACGACAGTTCGGGATCCCCTGACCTAAATACATCCAGAGAACCATACACGAGGATTCCGAGAAAACTTTTTTGAGGAAATTCCATCCATCCATCATCCAATCCTACGTTGCCCCACGAGGAGCGTAGGAGCCCGGGGCTAGGCAGTTGGTCCTGACGTTTAAGATGAGAGTGACCAGCCTCACTCATCCCTGAGTGGCATTACGTGAGCAATAACAAGTAATTAATGTTTCGTATGAGTGGGCGGAGAATGACATGAAATGAAAACGAAAGAGACAGTAAAACATGAATAAATTAATCTGTTTACGGGTACGTGTAACAATAGATGTTATAAATCCCTTTACTACAGTTACGTCCATTTTCTGTTGTTAACCATTTGGTACAGTCTGGAGGAAATCACTGGCACGTAGGATATATGTATCCTCTTCAGTTCAGAAAATCTCTGCCAGAGTGAGTTAATAATTATCTGCTGGTATCAAGAGCAGAAGACAAAAGACTATCTAAATCAAACTTTCTTCAAAAGCAAGCATTAAAATTACTCAACAACCCTAATGACAACAGAATATTCTGGTCAACTCTTAATTCTTTCAATAATAACTTTAACAAGTCATCTTCCATTCCTCCACTAAAATCTTCAGATAGCAACATTACAAATGACCCACGTGGGAAAGCAGATATCTTTGCCAGTACCTTTGCCAGAAACTCTGCCATAGACGATACCAGCCAGAATGTCCCAGTACTGGAACTTGATTCTCCCAAAATTACCCCACTTAAAACACAGACAAGATACGTAAAATCCATCCTAGACAATTTACCTACCAACAAAGCTCCAGGCCCAGATGGAATTCCGCCAATTGTTTTGAAAAAGTTTTCCCCTGAACTTGCCTCTGTTCTAGCTAAATTATTCAGACTATTCATACGTACTTCTTTATTCCCAAATTCATGGAAAGAAGCCAATATCCACCCAGTTCCGAAGAAAGAAAGTTCGTCTGACCCCTCCAATTACAGACCAATAGCTGTCACATCTTCTCTTGGTAAGGTATTTGAAACTTTAATTAAGAAGCACATTGTTAAACATCTTGAATCCAACAACTTAATTAGTGACAGACAATACGGTTCTCCCCACGAAAGATCCACCATTGACATACTCAATCTCTTAACTCATACCATCCATCAATCAATTGATCTTTTTGGAGAAACTCATGCAGTAGCTCTTGATATCTCTAAAGCTTTCGACAGAGTATGGCACCGTTCCCTGCTGTCCAAACTTCCTTTCTATGGACTAACGTCTTGTTCCTTTGATTTCTTCATATCTTAGTGACAGGAAAATAAGAGTAAAAGTAGATGATGTATATTCCAATTTCCACTCAGTTAACGCCGGCGTGCCACAGGGATCAGTTCTGGCACCAACCCTTTTTCTGGTTCATATTAATGATCTCTTATCTGTCACCCACAATCCTATTCACTCATATGCAGATGACTCAACACTACATAGTTCATTTACACTCAGACATCCATTTACAAAGTCTAATATCTCTACCTCTCAACTCAGTACAACCATCTCCATAAATCAAGATCTATCTACAATCAGTGAATGGGGACAAAACAACCTTGTCTCTTTTAATGCTAGTAAAACTAAATATATACAGTTTACTAATAGACAGATATTGCCAGATTCGTACATTACCTTCAGTGCTACTAATATTCCCATCTCCAAAAGTATTGAAATTCTTGGTGTCTCACTTAACAGTGCCCTCAGCTGGACCTCTCATGTCAGATCTCTTGCTAAAACCGCCTCAAAGAAACTTGGATTATTGTACAGAGTCCGTAACTTCTTTGCCGATGAGCAGTTAGCTATAATTTATGAGTCATGTGTGCTTTCAGCTTGAATATTGCTCACCCTTGTGGAATGGTTGTGGAGAGGTTGTATTAAGACAACTAGACAAAATTCAGAATAAAGCTGTTAGAATTATTAACAACCCTGCTGTTACATATAAGCTACCTCCCCTGGAAGTAAGAAGGAATGTTGCCTTCCATGCATTATTTTACAGATATTTTTTTGGCAAATGCTCAGATGAAGTTGTGTCCATGGTACCACCTCTCCATGCCTTCCCTTGTGCTACACGGGCATCTAGTAGCGCTCATGACTGGAATGTCACTCAGCCATATTGCAGAACTTCTGCCCATCAGAATTCTTTCATTCCCCGAACTGCATCTCTCTGGAACTCGCTTCCCCAGAGTTGTTTCCCTCCAAATTTCAACCCACAACTGTTCAAGTCTAATTGTTACAGGTATTTTATGATCAGAGGACACCAGTAATCTGGTGTATGGATTATTTTTTTTACTCATTTGTTTTTCCTTCCTCCGTTCTGTCATTTATTAAAAAAAAAAAAAAAAATCCTGGAAGACCTGAAACGCTGTGATGTATGAAAGTTGATTAGACACACGATATCAGTATATAGAACTACATTTTTAATGTCATTACAACAAAAGTTCTTTTTCAAACTCTCACTGCGTTTAAGATACATGTGGTACTGTGTATTGTGGAAAAGTGGCTAATCAGTTGTAGAAGAAGTAATGGAACACCAACAGGAAAAATTTCTGTAACTTATTGTAAACGTAACTTCTTAAAGCCAAAGGCGCATTGCTTACTGTTTTTTTTTTTTTTTTCCTTTTTCATCTACAAAAGATTTTATGCACATTAGAGTGTACCTTTCCAACCGCAGGTTTAAATATAGTTTTCGTTAACTTCCTTTCTACGTGGGGTCTCCCACAAAATGAATATCTAGTATGACTGTCGTATGATTACAATGAAATATGCTTCAGTAAAGGAAAGAGAGATTGATTTTAAAAAATATACAAGTATGAGAGAGCGACATATAGCGAGAAATGTTTAACCCGCGGCGTCCCGTCGACGTACTTCCACGTCCTCACGTTATGTCACTGCCAATCCCGTTGACGTACTTCAACGTCCTGCAATTGCAAGGTTCATAATTTCCACAATTTTCAAAATTCGCGCGAGATTTTCGATTCGCCCACGTACCCAAACCTCCCCTACCTGCCCCCAGGCAGGCAGCGTCCCAGACCCCGCGTGACCTGCGCTCACCCTTGTCTCGGTCACTCACCTGTTAGCAGCGACCCAGGTCAGACATGGCGCATAAAGGTCTCTCAGACGACGAAATACAATCCTCCCTGGATGCCTTCACTGGAGATAGTGATTCTCCACTTGATGATGATGTGGTGGATCGAGATTATGTGCAGCCTGAGGAGGAAATAACAAGCAGTGATGAGGAGGTCCCTTCGCTCTGGAAAAAGCGGTATGTCACGTATCGTAAGGCAAGGGAAGGCCAGCCTGCACCCAAAACACCTGCATGGACCTTTCTCCATCCCCTAGAGAGAGATTCTGATGAGGACGAGGATGAGGACGATGACGATGACAGCGGCTTAGAACGTGATGTTGCCTTGTGGTTGGGGAAGGAAAAAATCTCACCCCGAGGATCAGAAGGTGGGGCGAGAAGGCAAATAAAGTATGGCCTAGTGTTTTGTCTGGGGAAGGCGAAAGTGGTGTGGTGGGAGTGCGGGGTGAAAGAGAAGTGGTGTGAGGGAGGCAGCACGAGCACGTGGTGCACGTAGGCCTAGGGGAGAGGAGGTGGAGCCACTCCCCAGCACGTCTTTCGCCATACAATATTCCCAAACTTCCTCCACACAGCCCCAGGATGTGGGGAAAGGAAGGAAAGGGAAGGGAAAGGGTAAAGGAAAAGGGAGAGGGAAGAGAAGTGCGAGTGATGAAAGGCGCCGCTCTCCACCTCCCCCACCACCACCAATGTTGCGTTGTGCCTTCAGCCATGTTTCAGAGAGTACCATAACTTCCTACACTACTGAAACTGTGTGGGATGGCGATATGACGCTCAGTATAATGGTAAGGCCAGTCAGTATGTGCCAAGTCTTATATAAACTTAAAATGGGTGTAATGTTTGCAGGAAAGTAATGTATAAGTTGAGAAATAGTGTAAGTTGAACGAAGTGATATGAAAACTACACCCACTGTATAAATCTGCGAAAATATGACGCTCAGTATAACACTTTGGTCAGTAAATATGTGATAGCAAGAATATAAAGTGGAAACGGGTGTAATGTTAGCATGAATAAAACGTGTAAGTTGAACAATAGTGTAAGTTGTAATATTTGATGTCACGAGTACACCCACTGTGTAAATCTGCGAAAATATTACGCTCAGTAGAACATTCTGGTCAGTAAGTATGTGATAGGAATTATATAAAGTGGAATTTGTTGTAATGTTAGTAGTAAGGTAATTTATAAGTTGAATACTAGTGTAAGATGAAAATATGATATCGCGATAACACTCACTGTGTAAGTACGCGCTAATATGACGCTCAGTTGAATCGTAAGGTCTGAAATTATGTGATATCAATTATATCAAGTGTAAACATGTGCAATGTTAGTGGAGAATTATTATCTATCTATCTATCTATTGCCAGACGCCTCAATCCCGTTTGGGGTGGCCACAAACAAATCGCCTCCAAGTCGCCCTGTCCCCCGCCATTTCAGTGCCCTGCTCCCAACTCACACCCCCCTCTCTCATATACCTCTCCACCCCATCCCTCCATCTCATCCTCGGCCTTCCCCTCCCTCTTCCCCCCTCCACCTCACTCACATACACGCTCTTCGTCAGTCTTTCACCCTCCATCCTCTCCACATGGCCAAACCACCTCAGTGTGTTCCTCATAACGCTTCCTATCACATCCACATCCACACCACAACGCTCCTTTATATCCTCATTCGTCAGCCTGTCTCTCCATGTGACTCCACAGGCTCCTCTTAAATAACTCATTTCCACTGCTCTCACTCTTGACTTGTGTCCTTCCAACAATGTCCAAGCTTCACTTCCGTACGTTAGAGTTGGTATCACAATACTGTCATGTAGTAACTTTTTCACTTCCATGCTCACTTCCCTGTTTCTTATCACTGCTTTCAAAGAACCAGCAACCTTTCTTCCCTGCTGTACCCTTTCAAGCACTTCACCCTCCAAACCTTCATCCTTACTCATCACACTACCCAAGTACTTAAACGTACTCACATTTTCCAATTCCTCACCTTCCAACCTCTCTGTACATTCACTAACTTCACCTCTCTCAAAGACCATCACTTTACTCTTCCCTACATTCACCTTTAGATTCTGTTTCTTACACACTCTCTCAAACTCATCCACCAAGCCTTGCAGCTCCCCTTCGTCTTCACTCAACAACACAGTATCATCTGCAAACAACAGTACAGGGAGTTTCCAAACACGACCCTCTCTCACTAGGGGCCACTCCAACATCCACTACCCTACCTTGTACCTCTTTTATTACCCCATCCATGTACAGATTGAACAACCATGGAGACATGACACATCCCTGTTTCAACCCAACTTTCAAAGAGAAAAATTCACTTAGTTCACCATCCACACGCACTGCAGCCTTCGCACCATCGTACATACTCTTCACAGCATTCAACAACTTCCCATCTACTCCATTATTATATAAGTACAAAAATAGGTTGTAAGTTGAAATAGTAGTCATAGCGACTTCACCGTGTGTGTTATTATGCGCTATTATTACGCTATATATTTACGTAAGGCCTGAAATTATCTCAAAACAGTTCTATAAAGTTGAAAAGTGTATAATGTTATTAGAAAACTATTATGTAAGTAGAAAACACAATACGAGTTGAAACAACAGTCACAGCGAGTTCACTCACTACGTAAATAAGCGCTAACATTACGCTAAATGTTATCAAAAGGCCTGTGAATACGTAAAAACAGTTCAATAAAATGTAAAATGGTATAATGTTATTGTAGAAGTATTATGTAAGTAAAAAAATGATATGTATCATGATTTTAGAATGTTAGCGATTCATCGTGACCAAGTTCCCGATTTTGCTCGTTTCGCACGATGGTACAATGCTTATTTCTGCTCTATTTTTGTATAAAATCCAATATACTCTTTTATCACATATTTTCATGTTTGTAATAAATACATATCTACTTACTTTCATTGGTTTCCCAGACTTATAATACCATAGAAAACGTTAGAGGCTCAGACCACCTACGGAGAACACGGTGCCAGGTGTGACCAAGGCATACCTGTTTAGGGTAATTATGGACCCCGGGGAACAATTTCTTTGTCACTGACCATTGTTTCTGACCAAAAGCGAAAGTTTTAGCAAAAAAAAAAAAAAAAGGGTCGAAAAATGGTCGGGATTGGGGGGTACCAGTGTGTCACGGGGTTTTTATAATATCACGGTAATTTTGAAATAAATGCTTAAATATTATTTAAATTGATAATAATATTCAATAATACTGAAGAGCAGGGACAATGATTGTCTTGCTAAATCGTGCAACGATTCTCTAAGAACGAGAATTCAAAAACTTTCTCAACAGTACACAGCAGAGACTAATTACTCACAATTGCTGACTTACTGTACTGTTAGCCTCTGGAGAAAGTTACTTCACCCCTGACAATAAATAACTAATACTAATAATAATATCAGGCTCTTGCTGATGCTTTAACTCCTATCTGGCACAACGGATTTTAAGTTAATACAACAAGACTGGTCTAAGTACCAGTTATGAAAGCAAACGTTTATGCAAGCTAGGAGCTATGTGGGAAATAAGGTTAATTATGGAGAAATGAAACAAGATTTTACTTTACATGAAGCTCAAGAAAGGAACTGTTAAATTTATTGATTACAAAAATAAATTTAACGTTACATTTCAAATCAAATCAATGAGACGCACTCATTCACTCACACAAAAGCTAAATACTTACGCCTAGGAAAAAACACCTTAACTAAATTCTTAAAACTAGGATTATACAAAAAGGAAATACCAGTCGATGAATGCTTTGTATCACCACTAAGGTGGGAGCACTGGAGACTGTGGTCTAAGAAGAGCCTGGCTGACTTCTCACTTGTTGGAGCACAGATCCTTCCTCCGTCAGAGCAAACACTGGACTGAATAAGTCGTGGGAACAAAAGGGAGCAGTGGCCGCATTTTCTAACGGTCAGAGGCAAGCAGAGACGAACAATAAAGAACAATAGTATCGCTCAGTACAGCACTTAGTGAAGTGCATTAAATCGGTCACTTTTGAAAACAGTGACGAATGTTTTGAAAAGTATACTCCGAAATGGAGGGAGAAACGGTTAGCTGAGCGATACACAGTGAGCCCTCCACTAATGCTTCGTGGCTTCTCACAAAAGGGAAATGTTGCGAATTGATTCATGACATTACGCCCTTACAAAGTTAAATTTTTTCCTTATGGGAAAAAATTTGTGGATATATATATATATGTGTACACATCCTAAGTCATTCGCACAAGATTCACACTGTGGTGTGTGTGCTATCCTGCTACAGGAGAAAGTCGCAGTCATCAGTGAGCGAAAAAAACCTCGTATTTACGTTAATAGAAGCAAGCTTGAGGGAAAAACTCCGTGACGACGGTGAAAATCCTGTACTCAGGTCAAACTAAGCAAAAAATCGCTACATTTACACTGACAACTAATTGTTGTGTAGCGTGATGTATGTAATACACGGTGTAGGTGTGACAGTTGTAGTGTAACTGTACCTATGTGTAAAATGACACAGTAAATAATATGGCGACGACGAAGGCAGAGGAGAAGAGGCGGCAGCGTGCGGCAGATGATCAGCTGGTCCGCACAACAAAACTGCTACACCCATTGCTGAACCTGCAAAACCAATTAAGGTGGAGCATCAAAAGTGTCAATGAGACAAAATTTTATCATGTTACAATTACTCTCTCTGCCTAGCAGTCAGTGCTACGACATACATTCGAGGTCGCCATTAATTTTAGCACACGATTAGTGTCGGCAAGTTGAGAATCCTTGTGCAAACTTGGGTCTTCCATAGCCTCGAACTGCACATGGGTCCTCAACCTGTGCCTTAACCTACAGTTCTTATATTAATATCAGGAAGCTGAGAATCCTTGTGCAAACTTGGGTCTTCCATAGCCTCAAGTCGCCTCTGCGGAGTTCTCACTTCCCCCTTAACCTACAATACTTATGTTAGTATCGGGGAGCTGAGAATCCTTGTGCAAACTTGGGTCTTCCATAGCCTCAAGTCGCCTCTGCGGAGTTCTCTCTCGAACTTCCCCCTTAACCTACGGTACATATATTAGTACCGGGAAGCTGAGAATCCTTGTGCAAACTTGGGTCTTCCATAGCCTCAAGTTGCCTCTACGGAGTTCTCTCTCGAACTTCCCCCTTAACCTACAGTACTTCTATTAGTACCGGGAAGCTGAGAATCCTTATGCAAACTTGGGTCTTCCATAGCCTCAAGTCGCCTCTCAACTTCCCCCTTAACTTACGGTACATAATATGTATGTACAGGCCCTGGACATAATGTGTCCTGTGGGGCCAATGGGCGAGACGTCAGGTCTGCACCCACTTCACCACTACCCTGTCTCTCAACTGTCTCAGAGATTATGGGTGTGGTTACAAATGGCACAGGAAGGGCATGTCCCTGATTAGTGGTGATACTTTGGCACACACTGCAGGAACGGACAAAACTATCTATGTCTCGTCCCATCCCTGGCCAGAAAAAGTCAGCTCGGATACGGCCCTGGGTCTTCCTTTTGCCCATGTGACCTCCTGAGGCTGAACAATGACCCCATTGTAACACTGCTATTCAGTACTTGGCGGGAACGACAAACTGCAGTCGAACCTCGCCCTCAGGTGTTCGTGACTCACGGTAGAGCCGTCCTTGTTTACGAAGGAACTTGGCTCGACCTCCCCGTGAATACTTTATCACTCGATCCTTTTGTTTGTTCCGCACGGTAGCAAGTGTCGGGTCAGAATGTTGTTCTTGTACAACAAGTTGACTACACATCAGATCTTGCGGCGATTCAATGATCACTGGGGTGACACAGTCTGGAGCCTCAGCCATGGCTCGTGTTACCGCAGCAGCCGAAGTCTGAGTAGCGTCATCGGAGCAACTATCCTTGACTCCATTAATATTGCCTACTATAAAGTCAAATAGAGGCTCTGGCATGACAACTGCAAGTGTCGTACCAGTATAAAATGGAGATGCCACCTGGATACATGCCTCAGGGAACAATCTCACTGATCCATCAATAAGGCTTGCATGGATCTGTCGACCTGTATACTGCTCAGGCCGAACTAAATTCTGCTTAACAGAGCAACCTGAGGAACCATTGTCTCTCAGGACCTTCACAGGAATACCTCCCACAAACCCTGGCTGAACAAGAAAGGCAGTGTTGCTGGTGGAAGGGTCTGAGGAGGTAGCAGCCAGTCATTCATGAGACTGCGGAACAACCGATGGAGCAAACGTGGCGCCCTGGGAACTAGGTGTCTGAGGAGAGTTCATGGTCGGAGGGGGACTTGTGAAGTGTTGGGAAGTACCTGTACTGGTAGAGATGGCACCACCGGGTACTTGTGGAATGAAGGCTGCATTTGCCTCCTGCCTCTGATACACTAATTGACCTGACTGAGGGTTACGTGGCTTGTCCTTGTATTGCTGCTGATGCTTGGGAAACTGCTGCTGGTTGGGGTGCTTGTTGTACCGCTTCCACTCAGGTTTCTGAGTGTTCTGCCCCTGGTCCTTCTGTGGTTTGCTTGGACCTTGACCATTACTCTGAGAACGGCCTTGGTGCTGGGATTCAGTCTGAGACGGCTTCCCAGACTTGGCAGTATCTTTTCTGCTCCAGGTGTTTTGCTTACGAGCTTGATACCCGTATGCAGTAAAGAATGCGTCAGCCTTCTCTGCCATTTGGCTGGCATCTTTCACCTGGCAGATCTTAAGCTGTGCTATGAGCTCAGCAGGCCACGACCTCTCTAGCTGTGTACGCAGCATAAGGTCAATTATACCCTCATGCGTGGAAGGAGTTTCATCTTTCTCCATCCACTCATTTATGTAAGCTGTGAGACGATCAAGGAACTGAACAGCTGTCTCCTTGTCTTGGAGACGAGCTCGCATGAACTGAACTTTGGCGTCGTCTACTGTGAGACCATACGCCCTAATGAGTGCAGCTTTCATCATCTCATATGTGAGATTGTCTCCACGAATTCTGTGGAGAATATCGAGGGCGGGGCCCTCAAATAAACTAAGGAATTGGATCCGCTTAGCTGCCTCATCCAGTTGATATAAGTCTGCCATGTCCTCAAAATGAGCTATGTACGGCTCGAATCGCTCGCTTTCCTTGTATGAAGGAAGCTTGATGCGTGGGGTCGCCAGGACATGTGCAGGGAGAACGCTCGTGGAGCTTGGACCAACTGCAGCAGACGTGTCTGAAGCCAAGGAATCTCGCTTGAGCTTCAGCACTTCAAGTTCATGTCTCTCGCGTGCTTCTCGCTCGGCACGTTCGTGTTCTCGTTCTTTGTCTCGCTGTTCACGCTCGTATTCGCGCTGTTCTCGCTCTTGTACTAGCTCGTGTTCGCGCTGTTGTCGCTCGTATTCGCGCTGTTCTCGCTCGTATTCGCGCTGTTCTCGCTCTCGTTCACGAGCATCTTCCTCACGTTCTTGCTCGTAATTAAACCGTGAGAGAACGTAACTCTGTATTTTCTCTGGGTCAGTGAGACCCATATCTTTGGCTTCCTGTACATAAGCACTGGCTGCCATGATGCTAGCTCAATTTACTAAGTAACCGAAACTGAGTACTGACTGCTTAGCGAACAAATGCTAATAAACACAAGTAAAGAACACAGACACAAGTTAGTGGTGACCAGTCTTATCTAGTTAACTGGCAAAGATTAAAGCAAAAATGCAAATGACTGGGAAGACTCAATAATAAACACAATGGGTACGGCGACTTCCCAGGAGCGAATAAAATCGTCTGGCGTTACCAAAAATAAACTAGAATTAAGTACTCTATGGATTGATAAAGCAAAATTCACTTGCTAAATTAACGGTAAACACCAGTAAACTTGTGTCTATAAACTTTAATGATAAATACCTAAATATGAATGAGTGAGCACTATCTCGTGAATAGCTTTAGGGTTAGGAGTTAATATCCTGGAATGAGGTCGCCAATTGTCACGGGGTTTTTATGATATTACGGTGTTTTTAAAATAAATGCTTAAATATTATTTAAATTGATAATAATATTCAATAATACTGAAGAGCAGGGACAATGATTGTCTTGCTAAATCGTGCAACGATTCTCTAAGAACGAGAATTCAAAAACTTTCTCAACAGTACACAGCAGAGACTAATTACTCACAATTGCTGACTTACTGTACTGTTAGCCTCTGGAGAAAGTTACTTCACCCCTGACAATAAATAACTAATACTAATAATAATATCAGGCTCTTGCT
>NW_027643207.1:0-4995 GCF_032717465.1 Coenobita brevimanus | reverse complement strand
GATGCTTTAACTCCTATCTGGCACAACGGATTTTAAGTTAATACAACAAGACTGGTCTAAGTACCAGTTATGAAAGCAAACGTTTATGCAAGCTAGGAGCTATGTGGGAAATAAGGTTAATTATGGAGAAATGAAACAAGATTTTACTTTACATGAAGCTCAAGAAAAGGAACTGTTAAATTTATTGATTACAAAAATAAATTTAACGTTACATTTCAAATCAAATCAATGAGACGCACTCATTCACTCACACAAAAGCTAAATACTTACGCCTAGGAAAAAACACCTTAACTAAATTCTTAAAACTAGGATTATACAAAAAGGAAATACCAGTCGATGAATGCTTTGTATCACCACTAAGGTGGGAGCACTGGAGACTGTGGTCTAAGAAGAGCCTGGCTGACTTCTCACTTGTTGGAGCACAGATCCTTCCTCCGTCAGAGCAAACACTGGACTGAATAAGTCGTGGGAACAAAAGGGAGCAGTGGCCGCATTTTCTAACGGTCAGAGGCAAGCAGAGACGAACAATAAAGAACAATAGTATCACTCTGTACAGCACTTAGTGAAGTGCATTAAATCGGTCACTTTTGAAAACAGTGACGAATGTTTTGAAAAGTATACTCCGAAATGGAGGGAGAAACGGTTAGCTGAGCGATACACAGTGAGCCCTCCACTAATGCTTCGTGGCTTCTCACAAAAGGGAAATGTTGCGAATTGATTCGTGACACAGTGGTGAGAAAGTGGTCGGGACGGGGCGGGTTAAACAACAAACCAGATAAAATTACGGTGGTAAAAGGTACAGGTAAATGAAGACAGTAACATGATATAATGCAGGGGTCGGCTACCATCCTTTGCCGGCGGTGTGCGGTTGGCAATATTACGAGTATTTATATGGCCGGCACAGCCACAACATAAATTCATTATGGGATGTCGGTGACCTTGAAGAAATTACCTGTATTTTGACGACCGAGTAAACAGATGATGGAAAACCTTGGTGAAACTGCGAATAATTTTGAAAGAATGTGGAAAACAGCCTCCATTCCTTCACTGGCCGTGGAACAGTAAGTCCTCCGTAAAGTAACCCTTTCAGTCCAGTGACTTAATTTGCCTATGACAGAAGGTATATGTTTTACCCCGCGTTTGTCTCATTGTTTGTTTGTCTTTCTGTCTGTCTGCTAGCCGGATTACTCAAAAAGCTATGAACGGATTTTGATGAAATTTAGTGGAAGGGTGGGCCTTGAGCCAATGAATAGATGATTAAATTTTGGGTCAGAGTCAGATCCGGTGTATCCCGCACATGATCTCCAAAAGTTCTCCATTAATTTCAATGGAATTTTCTGGAAAGGTGGGCCATGGACCTAGAACGAATTTGTTAAATTTTGTGGCGGATCCGGATCCGGATCCTTTTTAATGGCACTGGCGGAAGTATGCGTTCTGTGAGCGCTTCCTAGTTTGTATTTTATTCTGATTACATGCAGTCTGTGTGTGTGTGTGTATGTGTGTGTGTGTCTGTGTGTGAACCGTATCTTTATACATTTTATCTACCGTTTCCAGGAAAGAAGTTTCCAGTGTTTGCTTAACTATCTTGTCCCTGTGTAATTCACCGAGTTGGTGAGGATCACTTGATGGTCGTGATTGTCAGCTTTTACCCTCCCGGAAGGGAGCTGAGAGCTCAGATAGTCCGATCTAAGGGCAAGGCTGTGACCTGCACACACTCACACACCCGTCCCCTTGCTCAAGGGGGACAATAACCGCCCACTTCGTCAGTGAAACTTTTCGCAGCCTGAGCGAGGCGCGAACTCCCGTCTGCCAGATGGCAAGCGGGAACGCTACCTCTGAGCCAGCGAGCGTGTGTGTGTGTGTGTGTGTGAAAGAGAGAGAGAGAGAGCGAGACTGTGGGCGTTAGTGTATTTTGTGTAGAAATAAGTATGTGGTGGAAAAGTGTGTTGCTGAGAGACCTTTGTTGACAAAGCATACAAAGATGTCCACCACAGGAACAACAACAACATTATGTGTCAGGCGTCCTTCGCCTCTTTGACGTAGTTCTTGATTCAACTTAAATGTAGTTTTTGTCTATTACTCTTCACAGACTCGCTTCAATATGCATGCCACAATCACTTGAAATGTGTCTTTATCAATGTGCATGTATCTGCGATTCTCTGTCTCTGTCTCTCTGTCGGTCTGTCTGTCTCTGTCTCTCTCTCTCTCTCTCTGGCACTTTTGGCCTGGCTGGCAAGTCTGAGCCTGTGCAATGTTGCTCTGATATGGTTAGTGACACACCACAGACTACGAGTAAACAGAATAATAAATGACGTACGTACGGGCGGGAAAACGGCCTTGAAAATGTTAAGTTATTGTGTGTGTGTGTGTGTGTGTGTGTGTGTGTGTGTGTGTGTGTGTGTGTGTGTGTGTGTGTACACTCTCCATGGAATTTTATTCAGCTTGTGAAAGACCTGTAGTAGTGTCAGGGTTATGGAAGGCAGTTTTACCTCTTTAGTTGTAATATGACTACTGAAGTAAGCTGAACGAATACGTCTGGAGATACAAACAATGAGGTAAGTCATTGACTGGCAGAGGATAAAAGCATTTCATTCCGCGCCCTTTCTCAACCTGGTCAGCAGCTTTAACTAGGAATGCTTTTGTAAACAATATTTTACGACTCGTGCTGCGTGGACATGGAAGCTGTCGTAGACATGTGGGGGCAGAGAGGGGTCGGGGTGATATAGTGGCTTGCAGTAGTATCAATATTCGGTTTATGATGGAAAAGTTCACTGCGAGCCATGGTCTGAACCTGGGAAATGGGAGGATGTTTTGTGGCATGTATAATGCCACCAGGGACGCTGAAGAGTCTCTTACCGCTTAAAAGATCTGGCCTACGGGTCTTAGGATGCCATGCATGATCCTGTTCCCCCAACCGTTATAATTGTTAGACATCTGTTGATTTACGTGTAAGAAGATCCAGTTCGGAGTAACGGTCTTGCCATGCGCACAGGTTCCATGCCCTTTATGTGGCTGGAAAATTTTTTATCATGGAACGTTCCCAAGGGATGTAAGCTGATCATCTAACTTTAGATGTACAATAGTGAACTATGGTAGTCCACCTTAGTGCTGCAACACCTAAAATGGAGAGAAAGAGAAAGGGTCTGGCTTTTACCGTGCTTGTAATTAAGTCACATTGCCCTTACATTTAGCCAGCTTTATCAGTTGATGTGTTTTGTATATTGATCTTGGTATCTCCAGGTTTTGTTCACTTTAGGATACACTTCTCGACATGGGTGGGTAAGATACAGTCATCATTAACTTTTACTGAAAGACGTCTTCTCTTCGCAGAACAATCTCATTTGGTTCCACAAAATAAAATGTAATATTACTGCCTCGCAGTGAAACGATTCACACATTCTCATATTTTGATATCCACCAGCGTGCCTCCCCTACGTCCTCAAATATTGTCAGTGTGACTGACCTGCTGCTATTTCCGAACCAATCAATGGCAGGTTTGGGGGATCCATACCCAGTCAAATATTATTATTATCTTTTTTTAGACCTTCCATACTTATGTCAGTTTTTAGTATCTTGAGAAATTCTGCTAAACTCCGAATATGTGAAATCCATGACGCAATTTTATGCAGCTTGAAAGAGATAACGTGAGGTGAAGGTAGTTGGCGCAGACTGATTCTGAGCCCTTCAAAGTTATTTTCTTAAGAGAGATGTGGTCTGGTAGAAGCAAGAAAGGTAGAATGAAGACATCATAGTATTGAAAGCATTAATATATATTTAATTACCATATAATTGCCTCCATCGTGTCTTTTTATATCCCCTTTTCTAATATACTTCTCAGAAGGGAAATTATTAAAAACTGAGGTGTTTGTGGGTGTCTATGTCTAGGCTTCCTCTTAAACCTGTGTGCAAAGGGAATTCATTTCTTACAACCATCACTCTGGCTCAGCCTTTTACCAAGTTTATCACAGTCGTTCCTTTCTGTCTCCGATCCTCATAATTTCGCCTCTGTCCACGGGAGTGCAAAATACGTTTGTTTTCTGCCCTGACTTTTTTTTTTTTTTTTTTAAATTAATGATAGAGGTTCCCTGTCGGTGCGGTGCTAGGGGATGGCAGGCGTGAAGGGAAGATTCAAGGACAGTCTCAGATTTAGACACACACACACACACACACACACACACACACACACACACACACACGCAAAAAGAAAAATAACATCTTCTAAAAATACATGTACAGGTCGCTTTCTAGAGTGTTTTATTTATTTTGCTACATGTGATGTAATTCAGTGAATATATCTATAGACACTCGTAGAATTTTCTTGAAGGTTCCGAATTTATCATTATATGATTAAGTACATATTAATTTCTCTTTAATAATAGTAAGGAATTACAACATATTGTAAAATATAAATATGCTTTTTATAAATCGTTTTTGCTCTTTAAAAAGAACTGGCCAATATTTTCCAAGAATTTCTACTTGTTTCTTGAATATATCAAAACCTGGATAATTAAGTCAAGCTGTGTGTGTGTGTGTGTGTGTGTGTGTGTGTGTGTGTGTGTGTGTGTGTGTGTGTGTGAACAACTCCTAGGCTATTCATGGATTAGAATAAAGCTTCCCAGGTGAGTTCATCTAGTTACTCCGAAGGTTATCAACTATATGCAATTTATTACCCATAATTTTGGGGGCGGGGGAGTCCTCCTCACCAAAATAAGAATTCCCAAAAGCAGTGAAAGGATGGCAGATATAGCTTGGATATCTTAGTACATGCTGTACAATGGACCCTCACCTGTAATGCTGCTCTGGGGAAAGCGTAAACCCCCCAGTTATTCTGGGGGGATCAACTTTCTCCCCAAAACAGAAACGATCAGAAATAGGGGAAATTAAGCACATGGGTTTAAAAGAAACTTTTCAGATCGGTACTCAGTGTAGTGCTGCTCTCGGGTGTCTGCCCTGTCCTCTCCTCCATCCTTCTTTCCTTCCATCTTCTTCTATCTT
>NW_027643206.1:0-19334 GCF_032717465.1 Coenobita brevimanus | reverse complement strand
CCTTGTATGAAGGAAGCTTGATGCATGGGGTCGCCAGGACATGTGCAGGGAGAACGCTCGTGGAGCTTGGACGAACTGCACCAGATGTGTCTGAAGCCAAGGAATCTCGCTTGAGCTTCAGCATGTCATATTCGTGTTTTTCGCGTGCTTCTCACTCGGCACGTTCGTGTTCTCGTTCTCTGTCTCGTTGTTCACGCTCGTATTCGCGTTGTTCTCGCTCTTGTACTAGCTCGAGTTAGCGTTGTTTTTGCTCATGTTCGCGTTGTTGTCGCTCTTGTTCTAACTCAAGTTCGCGCTGTTTCTGCTCGTGTTCGCGCTGTTCTTGCTCGTATTCGCGCTCCTTTTCGCGTTCCTCACGCTGAATTCGATGCTCTTCATGAGCATCACTCTCGCGCTGCTGTTCGTAATTAAACCGAGAGAGGACGAACTCCTTGATTTCAGTTGAGTCCATAAGACCCGTATCTTTGGCTTCCTGTACATAGATGCTGGTCGACATGATGCTAACTCAATCTAAATAACTTGCAACTCAGTACTAACTGCAATTTTTTTTGCAAAGAGAAATGCCAATAATAAAAAATAAAGAATATAGGCACAGGTTAGTGGTGACCAGTTTTATCTAATTAAACTGGTAAAAAAAAAAATTAAACAAACAACTGACTGTCTAACTATTATGTAAATTAATAAAAATGAATCAATAATCACCAGTACAGTAGTGCCTATAGACTTTAATAATAAATACCTAAGTATGAACGAGTGAGTATTATCTCGTGAATAGCTTTAGAGCTAGGAGTTAATATCCTGGAATGAGGTCGCCAATTGTCACGGGGTTTTTAAGATAAAAGCAATTATTAAATGATAATGTTCAACAATATTGAAGAGCAGGGACAATGAACTGTCTTGCTAAATCAAGCAGTGATTACTTTATATCGGCTTGCTTCGCCGATTCTCTCAGAACGAGAATTTATAAACTTTCTCAACAGTACACAGCAGAGACCAATTACTCACAATTGCTGTTTATTAGTACTGTTAGCCTCTGGAGAAAGTTACTTCACCCCTGACAATAAATAACTAATACTATTAATGACATCAGGTTCTTGCTGATGCATTAACTCCTAGAAGGCACAACGGATTTTAAGCTTAATACAACAAGACTGGCCTAAGTACCAGTTATGAATGGCAAAGCGTTTATGCAAGCTAGGAGCTATAAGGGAAATAAGCTTAATTATGGAGAAATGAAACACGAGTTTACATTACATTAAGCTCAAAGAAAAAGAACTGTTAAATTTATTGATTACAAAGGAATAAATTTAATGTTACATTTCAAAATGAAATCAAATAATGAGATCGCATTCACTCACTCACTCAAAAGCTAAATTATTTCGCCTAGGAAAACAACATGCGGCGCAGCCGGCCGGCATGTGAGGAAACAGCACACTGAACTAAACTCTTAAGTCTAGGATAACGAAAAGAAAATACTGGTCAATGTAGCGTATCACCAAGGAAGGGTGGGAGCCTGGAGAACTGTAGTCTAGTGGAGTCTGGGTCTAGATGACCTCTCTCACTCTCACTACTGGAGCACAGAACCTCACTCCGTCACGACAGACAAAAGACTGATTCCAATACGATGCGTGTGCATGTGGTGCATGTATATACATGCACAGGCCAGCCGGAAGAAGGCGTGGCCAACGGTTGAGGCAAGCAGGGGTGAACAATAAAGAAACAATAATATCGCTCAGTAGAGCACTTAATGACGTGCATTAGAACGGTCACTTTTGAAACAGTGACGAATGTTTTGAAAAAAGTATACCACCGAAATGGAGAGAGAAACGGTTAACTGAACGATACACAGTGAGTTTTCCACTAATAGTTTGTGGTTTCTTACAAAAGGAAAATGTCGCGAATTTGATTCGTGACAATGTTGTTTAAGCTTTTAATATTACCAATTCTTTTTGGTTCTGTTTTACTAATCGGTGAGGACTCTGATGGTATTTTCTCTATGAATTCATTATCAAAGTCTTTTCCATATCATTTGTGGGAGTAAAGTTATTTTCTCTGTTCTCATGCATCTTAAGCCCAGTAACATATGAGCTTTAATTGCTAAGTTTTCAACGATATAAAAAACTGCAGAGACGACCAATCTCTGTGAAATTGATGTTTAACCGTATCATATCTTTTACTGTGATTTGTTTGCCATCTACTGTATATAAGTCTAAATCAGATTCTTCCAGAAAAGTTACTTTCTTTTTATTTCTAATAATTCTTTATATTTCTTCCTGTGTTATTAAGTTCACTGGAGAGCCTGTGTCTAATAATAAGGAAACGTTTTGATCCTCACATACAGCTGGTATCAAGTAACACTCATTTCCCAACATGCTTCCTATGTGAATTTTAGACTTGCATTACTTTACGTTTGTTCGTTTTTTGTGGTGATTTGGTCTTCCCCCAATTTGAAAATAGACACTCATTTTTCTACTGTTTTGCAGTTACTGGTCCAATGCCCTTGGCACCGATGATGCCTACAGTAGGGACCAAATCCTTGTGTCTTTTGTCTATCCTCTTTTGTTTTGATAAAGCATTCATTCTTTGTGTGTCTGGTTTTGCACAATAATGACATAGAATGGACCTATCTCCTGACTGTGATCTACGAGATGACTTCCCGTATTTAGTGGTGTCTGTTCTTGGACTTCACGAAAACTTACGAAACTGCCTGTAGCCTGGTTTGTGATCGTAGCCTCGATGTGTTTGGTTGTTTGCTCTGTCTGCTTTCGGGTCGCGATCGATTTTGTTCTCTATTTGGGGTAGTTGTAGCTGTTTTCACAACTGATACTGTCTCAGGCACTCTCATTCTACTAGAATGTGACTGTGTTTCGATCAGATCTGTTTTGCTACACTGCATCTCTACCTCGTTCATTAGGTCTAGTAAGCACATACCTGGGGTGTAAGCTATCGTCTTGGCGATCTTGAGGGTCCTATCAGGTAATTTACACAAGGCAGCTACACAACCAATGATGTCCACGACAAGGTCTGGGGACATCTTTCCATCTCCTGTTATCCAGTTTTTCTAAGGAAGCTAATAATGTTCTTTTGATCATGGAGACATCGGCAGTTATTTCACTGAGCACATGATTTGTAGTGTGCTCCCATACAAGATCTACAATCTTATGTAATTCTGGGATTATACCTGGCAAAAAGTTCATACCTCCAGAAAATTTCTTCAAAAATTCAGTTTTCAATTTATCGTATGTCTTAGCTCGGAGAAGCTTGTCTGACCTAAGCAAGTTTCCTGCCGGGCACCTTTCCTGAGTTATCCAAGAGGAAAAAATAGCAATTTTCTCTTGTTCATCCGTATTGTGCCCTTTTACGAAGGTCTGTTCACACTGATTGACCAATGAAATGACATCAATGCGATCTTTTTCTGTGCCAGAGAATTTCGGGGCAGTTTTATCCTCATGGTAGATGTAAACATTAGTTGGGGATGTTTGATCCGTGGTATTCATTTTCACTGGTTGCTCTGTTAATTTAACTTGGACTTATCACCGTGTGAGGAAATAGTGGAATAGGTTTTCCCTGAACGATGAACTCTGTTAAGTATATTTTCATAGGTATGCACGTCAGAGACAAAGTTCTCACTCGCTACATCAGAGAGGGTTTGCCAATCATCATCATTATCATCTAGAATTGAAGTATTAGTTTCTTTATCTTCAGTTTGCGGTAAATTTTGTAGGGTGGGTGTGTTGCCCTGGTGCTCACCTAATTGTGTATCCGCATTGGGCGCTAACTGTTTATCATCTGGTACTAACACGGGTGGAGGTGAAAATATTCCTGTCATATCACTCAGCTAAAAATAATTATGTTGCTAAGGTATGGTGTTATGAAATACGTCTTTTGTTTATGTCCTAACTAAATAGATGAGTATATGAGTTGTAATGAATGATAGATAGTGAGTGTATAAGTGTATATATAAAAATAAGTATGAATGAAGAAATCCTCTCGATAATTCTAAGGCTGTGTTGATGGACGATATTACTCAGGAAATTCCATGGCCAGATGAATGCAGTGGTTAACAGCTGTACTCAAAGGCAAACCTCACCACAGAATGTCGAATTCCCACTCAATACTGTGGAAATAAATGAGTGTGGGTAGAAGCATGAGTAACGAGTAGTGGACATGGGCGTAAAGCAAAGATGTGCTCTGGCTCCTGTCATTTTCAGCATCTATCTCACTGCAGTCATCCTTTTAAGGCACCAACAAATGATCCCTGATGATGAAATAACAATCCAGTTTCGTCTAGACAGTAACTTACTTAATCTCAGACGTCTTCAAGCACAAAGACTGATAATAGCTCATTTCCTAGAGCTACAGTATGCTGGTGACTGTGCTGTCCTTACACATACCCCAGGAGCAACAACAGAATCTCCCCATCGTTTTCAAGCTATACCATACAATGGGACTCCGTATAAATAAAATTAATAAAACAGACATACTGTCAGGACTCCATATTATAATAATACAACTCTTAGATAGATAGACAGATTTACAGATAAACAGATAGAAGCACCAAGCCAGGGTGTGAGATAGGTAATGTAGCAGCGAGAATTAAGCAAAAGGAAATTAGCTTGCAACTCTTAAAGTGAAGGAATGCTGGTCATGCACCGGATGCTGTACATTCACACAGACATACAGTGTTCTAGAAGCTTCACAACAGTATAGCCCACGTAACACGACCCCTGCTAAATGAGAATATAGGAATCAGAGCTCAGAAAGGGGCTGGTCATAGAACCAGCAGGTGGTGGAGAGATCAAATAAGAAGAGGGGTCCAACTAGACTCAGCTAGTAAATTAAGTCCTTGTGTTATACATACACTGCTCAACTTAGATTTTCTTTGAAGATAATAAATCAAGATCAAATCCCTGTATTCATCTTTAACTCATCCTGCTATTCAATTACCAAAATAACTTTAACCAAAACTCAAGACTTACCTATTACAAGATTAAAGAGTTACATATATATAAATGGTGGCTACGACGTTCCAACAATAAATGGTGGCAGCACAGTAACGATCGACTCTATGCCTACGAACCATCATCACTACAAAAGCAGGCGAAACTGTAACCAAGATCAGCTCCAGTTCTACAGCTGATTCTACATTATCAAGAAACTACAATTCTACGATCAAGTAACCACAAGCGAGTTTATGAGTCAACGAGTCTACGAGCTTACGAGTCTATGAGCATAGATTAGCAACGACGAGTTACGAGTGAGGATCAACAAGCTCTATGATTAACTACAAATAACAATCTACAAGACAGCTCTATAATCTTCATGCATCTTCAAGCAGCAGCAAGAAGAATAAAACACAAAACAAGTAAACGAAAAGCAAGAACAAAGCAACAAGCACTAGAATCCCCAATGCTCTCTCCTACCGCCCCCTACCTGCATCGCTGACGCAGAGGTCAAGACACACGGCAAACACCAGAGCCACATTTATAACACATCTTACCTTTCCTCATTCAGGTTACTCATCGCTACTCAGTTACCCATCACAGCTACCAGAGGGTGAGAAATCGACGTCAAAGTGCGTGTTTGCTGGGACGACGCCACCATTCCCACCACGGTAAAAATGAATGAGTTACATAGCTACTTCATTTATACAATACACAGTAATAGACACAGTGATAGACGACACGTTTTGCACAAACATACAAAACATACTGTATAGTTACAACTTACGTACACATATCTATTTCAGTTTTCTGCATAATTCAATTACCAAATACTTGCACCAACAATAAATATTCTACACTGTACATATTCATTTATATATAATAGCATTTATTTACTACCAACGAGTGTTACCATTTATACCTACATAAAATACGTGTTTCATACATACAACTAGCCATTATTACATCAACAACGTAAAGGTAATAAAGTAATAAAGGTAGTGTATCAGCGAGAATCAAGCAAAAGGAAAATAGCTTGCAACTCTTAAAGTGAAGGAATGCTGGTCGTGCACCGGATGCTATACCTATACACACAGACATACAGTGTTCTAGAAGCTTTGGAACAGTATAGCCTACGTGACACGACCCCTGCTAAACGAGAATGTAGAAATCAGAGCTCAGAAAGGGGCTGGCCATTGAACCGGCAGGTAGTGGAGAGATAAAAAAAAAAAAAAAAGAAGAAGGGTCCGACTAGACTTAGGTAATAAATTAAGTCTCTGTGTAATACATACGCTGCTCAACTTAGATTTTCTTTGAAGATAATAAATCAATATCAACTCCCTGTATTCATCTTTACCTCCTCCTTCTCTTCAGTTACCAAAATAACTTTAACCAAAACTCAAGACTTACCTATTACAAGATTAGAGAGTTAGATATATATAAATGGTGGCTACAAAGTTCCACCAATAATATCCCAGAGAAACAACCCAACTGAGCCTCCTGCATTTCAAGTATTGGCGAAAACGTGAAACAAGTGGAGAATTTTACCTGCCTTGGAAGAGTGCTCACAGATATACATAACATTCATGCAGAAGACCTTACACAAATTAGCCACGCCTCAGCCTCTGTTGGGCATCTCAGATCCAGTGTCTCTGAAAACACCAAATCGGGAATCGAGACGAAGGAATCAGTATATAAAGCTGTATGCCTCCTCACACTCTTACACGGTGCTGACTCCTGGACTGCATATCAGTGCCACATCAAACAGCTTGAGTTGTTTCTCATCGGATACTCACAGTGCATCCTAGGACTTACATAGAAGGATAAATTCCCTCACTGGGAGAGAAACCATGCTGCCTACAATGCAGTTGAGATGGGGCAGGCAAGTGTTCTGCATGCCTAAGCACCACCTTCCCTCCCCTCTACCTTCAACTGTCTACACCACACTATATGCGCATAACATATCACATCTTCTATTCACTCTCTTTAGTAATGGCTGCTGCAATGTTACTATCAAATGAGGTGGTACCTCGGATTGCCACTACCAGCAGGGTAAACCTGGCGGCACAGGGTCCTCCCAGTCGCCATCAAGCGACTATGCTGGCAGCGACTGTTGCTATTTCCTGTAATGCTCGTCAGTGAAGAAGTGAAAGTGCGGCCAAAGTCACCAACATCCGTGGCCTTACCAAGAGGTTAAACTCAGTTCATTTTTTCCTTCAGTCCATATCCCCTTTGACCCTTTTCCTCACAGAACCACAAATCTCACCCTCTACTGATATATCCCCATTTTGTTTTCCCGGTTACCATCTTACAAACTTCCGTAACAGTGGCGGCACCTATTGTTATATCAAATCCCAGTATGCAATTGACACTATTTTAAACTTCACTTCATCCAGTTTTGATTACTCATTGTATAAACTAAATTGTCAAAATATTACCAAATATATTTGTGTAGATTATCGCTCCCCCAATGCTTCTTCGGAACCCAGTGTATTTGATTCCATATCCACACAGTTGAGTAACCTTAACCTTGCCCTTAGCACTAAAATTACCATTTTGGGTAATTTTAACATACATAATGTTGAATGGTTATTGCATTCTGCCAGGACTGAAGATGCTGGTCTAGAGTGCGAGCTGTTTGCAGAATCGTTTAATCTCACCCAGCTGGTAAAGCAACCAACCAGAATACCTGATAATCCTGATCATACTGCCCATCTCATGGATTTATTCTCGACAAATTATCCAGATCAATTCAGGATAGAGGTTCTGTCACCACTTGGATCCTCTGACCACGATCTCATCATAGCCTCATTAGTTAACCCCCCCACACCTCCACGTTCTGAACCGGTCAGGGTGACCCGATGGCACTTTGATAGGGCAAACTGGGATGTATTTAAAAATTATCTTGCTGACATTCCATGGCAGTCTTTATGTAGTGATCCCAATTCTACCCAGTCCCAAATTAGCGACTTAATACTAGCTGGTATGGATTTATTCATACCAAGTCAACAGTTCACTAAAAGATCGAACTCTTCAAAATGGGTTGATGGCAACTGTGCCAGAGCAACAGCCCAAAAGTCATTAGCATATAACTCTTACTTGAAGTAAAAAACATCTGAATCACTCTCTCAATTTAAAATTGCTAGAAATCATGCAAAAGCTGTAATAAATCTAGCTAAATCAAACTTTCTTCAAAAGCAAGCATCAGAACTACTTAACAACCCTAATGATAACAGAACGTTCTGGTCATCTCTTAATTCTTTCAATAATAACTTTAACAAGTCATCTTCCATTCCTCCACTAAAATCTTCAGATGGCAACATTACAAATGACCTGCATGGGAAAGCAGATATTTTTGCCAGTACATTTGCCAGAAGCTCTACCATAGACGATACCAGGCAGTATGTCCCAGTACTAGAACTTGACTCTCCCGAAATTGCCCCACTTAAAACGCAGACAAAATACGTAAAATCCATCCTAGACAAATTACCCTCCAACAAAGCTCTAGGCCCAGATGGAATTCCGCCATTTGTTTTGAAAAAGTGTTCCCCTGAACTTGCCTCTGTTCTGGCTAAATTATTCAGACTATGCATACGTACTTATTTATTCTCAAATTCATGGAAAGAAGCCAATATCCACCCAATTCCGAAGAAAGGAAGTTCCTTTGACCCCTCTGATTACAGACCAATAGCTGTCACATCTTCTCTTGGTAAGATATTTGAAACTTTAATTCATAAGCACATTTTTCAACATCTTGAATCCAACAACTTAATTAGTGATAAACAATATGGTTTTCGCCACGAAAGATCCACCATTGACATACTCAATCTCCTAACTCATACCATCCATCAATCAACTGATCTACATGGAGAAACTCATGCAGTAGCTCTTGATATTTCTAAAGCTTTCGACAGAGTATGACACCGTTCCCTGCTGTCCAAACTCCCTTGCATAGTATGGAGTAACGTCTTTTGTTCCTTTGATTTCTTCATATCTTAATGACAGGAATATAAGAGTAAAAGTAGATGATGTATATTCCAATTTTCACTCAATTAACGCCGGCGTGCCGCAAGGGTCAGTTCTGGAGCCAATCCTATTCCTGGTTCGTATTAACAATCTCTTATCTGTTACCCACAATCCCATCCACTCATACGCAGATGACTCAACACTACATAGTTCATTCACACTCAGACACCCATTTACAAAGTCTAATATCGCTACCTCTCAACTCAGTACAGCCATCTCCATAAATCAAGACCTATCTATGATCATTGAATGGGGACAAAACAACCTTGTCCCTTTTAATGCTAGTAAAACTAAATATATACAGTTTACTAATAGACAGATATTGCCAGATTCGTACATTACCTTCAGTGCTACTAATATTCCCATCTCCAAAAGTATTGAAATTCTTGGCGTCTCACTGAACGTCAGCTGGACATCTCATGTTAGATCACTTGCTAAATCCGCCAAAAAAAAAAAAAAAAAAAAAAAAAAAAGCTTGGATTATTGTACAGAGTCTGTAACTTCTTCACTGATGACCAGTTAGCTATAATTTATAAGAGTCATGTGCGCTTTCAGCTTGAATATTGCTCACCCTTGTGGAATGGATGTGGAAAGGTTGCATTAAAACTAGACAAAATTCAGAACAAAGCTGTCAGAATTATTAAGAACCCTGCCATTACAAATAAACTACCTCCCCTGCAAGTAAGAAGGAATGTTGCCTCCCTTGCATTATTTTACAGATATTTTTATGGCAAAAGCTCAGACGAAGTTGCATCCATGGTGCCACCTTTCCATGCCTTCTCTCGTGCTACATGGGCATCTGGTAGAGCTCATGACTGGAATGTCACTCAGCCATATTGCAGAACTTCTGCATATCAGAATTCTTTCGTTCCACGAACTGCATCGCTCTGGAACTCACTTCCCCAGAGTTGTTTCCCTCCAAAATTCAACCCACAGCTGTTCAGGTCTAACTGTTACAGATATTTTATGAACAGAGGACACCAGTAATCTGGTGTATAGATAATTTGTTTTATTATTTTTTTTTTCCTTCCTCCGTTCTGTTATTTAAAAAAAAAGAAAAAATAAAGACTATATGGCCAACTCCATGCAGCACGCCGCAACCCAGGGGACAGAAGAAGAGACATATTATGTAAAGACAATCCCGAAGAAATGCAACATCATACCAAAAGGTCATGAAATCATTGCCTCTGACAGAAAACAGTGGCGAGCCCTCTGCACCGAAGTAACCACTCATCTCTAAGTAGGTCAGAACGTAGGCAAATAAGAGAGTAGGCAACAGGGCACAACCAAAACACAGTTCTCCCAGCAAGCCTGAACCTGACATTCCAACTGTGTGGCAAAGTTTGCGGATCCCTGACTGGTCTACACAGTCACACGTGTTGGCACCAAAGACGAGAAAAATATAGCAGGCATTGTCTTCTGTAGCAAAAGGACTGCTTTACGTGTGTGTGTGTGTGTGTGTGTGTGTGTGTGCGTGTGTGTGTGTGTGTGTGTGTGTGTGTGTGTGTGTATGTGTGTGTAGTGCAGCTAAAACTGGAGAAGGGGTTTCACTGAAACTTCATAGAATGGTTGCAACTTGGTCGGAGATGAACCTGTTTCAATCAACTGAATTTTCTAAATGGGTATTTTGACCCCTAATTGTTGCCATTGGTTTTCCATTCTGTGGAATTCGTCGGGTTTTTGTGGATTTTCCTGCAACTTTTCAGAAGTAAGTACTGAGTGACCGAACAGAGTTGCAAAGTTCATGGCCATTTAACCCGCCCCATCCCGACATTCTCTGGGCAGTGGTACACCCCAGTCCCGACATTTTTGGACTTTTTTTTTTTTTTTTGGCTCAAACATCCGCTTTTGGTGAGAAACATCGAAAATTCATAGAGAAATCGCTCACCTGAGGTTTAAAATACTCGATCCGGGTAGGAGTACCTCCTTACCCTACAGGGTTTTCTATCAGGCTGGCTGCAAAGAAAACGAGTTCTATGGGAGGGTAACTATTCCAAACCACTCATAAACGGTATTTATTTATTTATTTGGTACGAATTTATATGTAGTACGAGAGTATATTGGTTTTCAAACGGTAATATACACATTATAAGCATTGTTTCACTCACTAACTCATCACCATTCATGACCTTTTTTTGCCACATTACCTGCTCATCATTTCCGACTGTTTCTTGCTCTAATGCTATGTAAACTTTGTCCTCCACATTGTCATCGATTGGGGAATCACTCTGGCCCTGAATGTCTTTATTGGCCAGGTCACTGGTAGCAGGTGAATTGCCGAGACAATGGCATGCAGGGGGGGGGAGAGATTACGCGGTGTAAGGCATTGTCCCTGCTTGGCATCTTGTAGAGGAATGGAGGAAGGTGTCCCGTGTATACGTGCCAAAAATCACTCGCGAAAATTGAAAATTGTGCAAATTAGGGACCTTGCAATGTTGCCGCGTTAATTTACGTCTCCAGGATATGAGTGCACATCATGTGAGGATGTGAATTCACGTCTTCCGGAATGTGGCGGGTTAATAATTGCCTCTCTCTCTCTCTCTGAAAACTTGCAAGTCATCACTTTGGCAGAACTTGGTGGCCGAGTGTGTAGACTGATGGGCAGATGGATGGAAAGGGTTGGCAGATGGATAGATAGGATGAATAGAGTGAACAGAGAGGGTAAAGGGCTTGAGTGTTAATGGTGGGCGGGGTGGGGTTGGTGATGGATGGGTGGGTGGGAAGTTTGGATGAGGTGGGCATGGTGGGTGGGTTTGCAGGGGTCGGTGGATGTGATGGGGTGGGGTGGGATGGGTGGTCGGATTTTGTTCGGTGAGCAGGATAAGTGGATGTGAGAAGTAGGATGGTTGATGGACAGTGTGAGTGGGTGGGTGGGTAGTTGGGTGGGTTGGTGAGGTAGGTGGGTGGGTAGGTAGGGTGAGTAGTAATAAATAGATCAATGGGGATTAGGTCTATGGTGTTAATAAGTCCATGGTAGTAGCAGGACCATGTGGGAAAACAGATCCATTGGAAATATGTCTATGGGGAATGAGTCAAACGAGGAACATAGGTGAAGTTGGAAAAAAACATGTCCATTGGTAGAGCAAATTAATCCATGAGATAAATTCGCTTTTTCCCTATACAGAGAACATATCTTTTTAAGAGAAAATATGTCGATGGTTAAAACAGACACAAAGGGGAAAAAGGACCAGAGGGAGAAACAAGCCATGGGGAAACTGAAGTCCATGCAAAAAATATGTCGATGGTTAGAACAGGCACAAGGGGTAAAAAAGATCAAAAGAGGGACATAAGCCATGGGGAAATATAGGTCCGTATAAAAAATACCCTTTACGAAGAAAATAGGTTCATGCAGAAATAGGTAAGAGGAAAATGAGATTTGGAGAAATGTAGGCCCAAGGGAGTAAAAAGGTCCATGAAGAGAAAAGAATTCCATGAATAAAATAGTATCATGCTGAAAATAGGGCAGTGGGGGATAAAAGGTCAAGTAGAAAAATAGGCCTGTGGGAGAAAATAAATCAGTGAAGCGAATCATAGCATGGGTTTAGGAAGCTAAAAAAAAAAAATAAAAAAAAATTGCTAGGTGCGCCAGACAATTCTCTTCACATCTTAAAGAAAATTAAATGGAAGAAATTTAATCCATTCTTGAGTATGTAGAGTAAGTTTCTTCCATTCTTCTGAAATCAGTTTATTCTTTCTTAAAGATGTGAAGAGAATCGTCTGACGCACTTAGCAATGTGTCAATACCTTCCTAAACCCAGGCTATGATTCGCTATGATTCACGGAAGAATTCATGTTACGGTGCATTTACCATAACTATGAGCGAAAACATCTGAGATTAAGCGACCACCTGACTGCTTGGATGGTAGTGTAGAGTCGTGTAAACATACCAGTGAACTTCGTTCCCTTCCCGTAATTGTTCACGGTTTTTTATAGTTCACACTAACTCAGCATCAGTGACACCGGTACTATAAAGGGTTTTTCAAAGCCGGAAGTTATTAAGGGTTAATGGAATACATTACTTTTTGCATCAATACTCTCTCTTTCACTTTTAACACAAAAACGAACAAAAGAATGAGCACTAAATGTATGTTCAACTTTCATCAGAAAGACACCAAATTATATTCCTCCAGTTTATTTTATGTATTTTTCCGACTTTAGGTTGGGTTAGGTTTCATTAAATTGTTAGGTACAAGTAAACTCTGTTAGGTTAGGTTTAGTTAAACACTTAGGACAGTCCCTTCCACCATTATGCTGAGGAATCAAACAAGAGCAGCCACAGCCGTACAGCTACAATAACGGGGAAACAGATTTAACAAGCAACGTTTATTTATGGGTAATGCATTACAGTATCAGTGGTTCATGGGCTACGCAATTACCGGTAAATATCATTTTCAGGAAGGCGTCAAGAATGAGCAAATTTCAAGAATTAGCAAAGGGGCTTGGAACGTAACCTTGCTAATTTTTTGGGGGGAGGTTACTGTACTGTATGATATTGTGCAATATTGTAATCAATACAGTACTATACCTGAAAAAAAAAAATAGGAACTAGTGAATAAATACAAATGTAATGAAACAGTAGGTTACGCATCCCAGATAACACTTCTTGGACTGCTGAGATGATTCCGAACATCAGCAGAACAATCAAAAACTTAAGTAAATGGGACTGCTTCTCAAAAAACTGCCTAATATAGGATCTACTGAATAATCAGCTGCCGAATAATTGGACTTTTATCATATATATATATATATATATATATATATATATATATATATATATATATATACATACTGTATATAACACACATACACACACACCATCCTAGCTCATCCCGCCAACTCGTCACCATCCAACCCATTCAGACCCGAGTTTTAGTCGGTTATGAAGGCTCATTGCACTTGTTCCTAAATTATTATTTTGCATACTGAACCTTGCCAAGATTTTCATTACCGACATGGATTTCTTCGCGAACACTGGATTATTAACATGCCATTTGCAGAAGTAAACTGGAAAGGAAGTAGTATTTGGGAGCCTTCTGCATACATGGGAATAAGGGTGGCAGTACTGAAGCATCTGCAGTGTTATATCTCTAAAACCATTGCATCCACTGCATGGTTTCTTGGTACACACATTCATATCAAACACATGAATAGCTTTTAGTTTTTTATTTTTCTTACTAGATGTGACGTATCTGAAGTGACCTGAAAATAACACACACACACACACACACACAAACCCGTTTTTCCGTCACGGCCATAACTTGGTGAAACTCATTGTAACACGAAGTTCCGGTGAGAACTATTAGTGTGTGTGTGTGTGTGTGTGTGTGTGTGTGTGTGTGTGTGTGTGTGTGTGTAATGGTGACTTGGAGTGAAGGGGAGTAGAATAAGAAAGGACTATAAGTGGAATTGTACTGGTAGCTGTTGTTGTTATTGCTGTTGGTTGTGGTGATGGTGTGCACAAAGGATTATCTAGACCCGGTGGACTGCAGGCTGAATATGCCCTTTTCCTCTGGGGGGATAGGGAGAGTGTTGAGGGACTTTGTATTGGCAGGCAGCAAATCCACAAGGGTTTATAGATATCTCCACATGAAGGCGTCCCTCTTCAGCACTAAATGTGACGAATGTGTTAAATATCCAATCCATTATTGCTTCATCAATAACGTAGGTGTCAGGTTATTGGATACTTATTCCAAATGATTAAAGCGGAGGTGACCAGTCGTTGGTCCATGAGCAAAATTATGCCAGCCGTAAACCTTAACCATCCCTCAGAATCTCAGATATTAACTTTTGTGGGCCACAACCAGTGGGAGAGCCTATCCCCACTAGGCCACCAGAAGTCCATTTGGCCATATGGTTACCACCGAAGGTAATATATGGACACCATTTGGCTTGTCACTAAGTGTACAGTCTACTGAAAGTAACACTACATCAAGTGAGTGGATGGTGGACACCCTCACTACTGTATATTTTTGGCTATGTGGAGAGGATGGAGAGTGATATACTGTACTAACGAGGAGAGTTTATGAGGTGGAGAGATGGAGAGGGAGGAGACCGACGATGAGATGATGGGATGGAGTGGAGAGGTATATGAGAGTGGGGAGTATCAGTTGGAGGGAGGGCATCGAAATGGCAGTGGATAGGCGACATGGAGGCGATGTGTTTGTGACCACCCCATTCGGGATTAGGGGGTTTGGCTATAGCGATAGATTTTCCTTGTTTTGCGGTTGATTTCACTTAGCTCAGTTGCTCCATTTTCACTACATTATTAGCAGTTCCATGTTATCTGAAGTCAGCAAAAAATTTTGTCATCCACAGGAAGATGAACAGTAGCAATCCAGAATCAAGATTTATTCATTTCAAGAAGAAGGCTTTGGATTAATGTCTGTCGACTGAACGTGGGAGTAAAAGCCAGACAATCTGTCTTTGTTAACTCCAAGTTTTCCCCTTGAATTCGAACCGCAAATAGTCAATGTTATATTTAGGTCCTCAGTGATACTGCTGGATGGACAGTGATAAGGGAAGAAAAGTCAGAGACTGAACGGCCCGAGAACTGAACAATTTCTACATAGAACTGGACATGCCAACCTGCGGATCCTTGGCTGCCCTTAATGTCACATGATTTACCTTTATTTTTTTTCAATCCCTTTAATGAATCTTTTAAAAGTATTCCCATACCCGGAGCTTTTTGGGTAAGAAACTGGCACACTGTACGGACTCCACCGTTTTTAACAGTGGTTCATGTAGCTTACTGCAAATCCATACATGGAAGCCCTGTCGATGTCTTAATAGTCTTCACAAAAACCATTCCACATTGTTTAAAATGGGTACACTATTCTGTGTCGCAATATGTCTCTGTACAAATACTGCTCCACCTCATACTCTCACACCACACACCACAGCACCGCAAACACTACCCGGATTTCTCAGACCCAGGATAAATCGTCCAAAGTTAGCCTAACTAAAGTGCAGAGTCCATTATTATCAGCCTAAAATATAATTGTTATTAATCAGAGGCGCGGAGTTTCGTATATGTACTGTACACTCTTTCGATATCGTGCCAAAACCTTAGGTGATCTTGCTAAGCAAAAATCACACAACAGATATTTGGGTCGAAATGTTGATTCATTAAACAGCACCATCTTAAACCTATCTAAATTTAACATTCTATTATCTCGTCAGTTCCAGCTCTTCAGTTATAAAGGAATTATGGACTGCACACACACACACACACACACACACATTAACGGAAATTTTATGCAGAATGAGAAGGGATGATCCTGTCTTAACCCCTGAAGTTCTAAGCCCGATGATCGACGTTTTTCCCCATCGTTTTAAATGGGCGAGGAACCGTACATGTTCTCTCGTCTTTTTCAAGCTTCTGGTCACTCACTCAGAGGTACTATTAACAGGCCGGCTGAGGGCTTATGTGTCAACTTCGTTGGGCTTACACTCATTGATGATCACTGGAATAATTAAAATATACCTTTATTTTAAATTTCGTTTTCTCTACACTTTTTTTCGTTTACTTAATACAAATGCTGTCCAATGGAATATTGAAACCAATGTCCCAAAGCGGGGTTGCATCAGCGAGTCCAAAATTTATAACTGGTTTATGTAACAACGTGTATACTTAAATGTACGGGAAGATTAGTCTATTAATAATATCGATTACTATCACTGTATAACCATAGAATCACTGCAGTACTTGATGCTAAATTGCTTCTCTCTTTGGTCAATCGTTTACAGGCCAGAGGAGGCATCAGCCATGTTCTATTCGTGCTCAACAAGAACCGCTCCGTGCAAAAGGGTCCATATTAGAAACTTCTCAGAACATTCTTCTACTTTCCCATAAAATTTGAATTACCATGAATATATTGAACATTCTAGTGTACGGACACTGTTTAGCCTTCAATTTGTCCTTTTTGTGTGAAAATCTCAAGGAATAAAAAAATTTCATCCTCTAAAAGAGCTGGAATGGATATTAGGTCCTCGTTCGTCCAAGAAAACAGATACACAGATAAAACAAGCTGGTAATGAGAGGTGTAGCAGTGTGTAGTGTGACAACGTGTGGTGTGGCAATATGAAGTGTGATGTGGTGGTCGTCCTATCTAACGCCACTGTGCTTTCTAGGACAACATTATGCCCTAGAAGGCCATCCCACCTCCCAGCTGCTGCCAAACACACCCATGTTGTCAGTAATAATATCAGTCACCACTGCCAGGCTGTGTAAGCTGCCCTCTTGGTATGGGAGGCAATATTATGCATAAATATTTTTAGAGCATAGGTCCAACTTGAGGATAACAGTATTGCTACCGCTAGATGATTTTATTGTGTTTCCAATTCCCGTTATTAGGAATAGTAATTTTTTGAGGTGAATGAAACTATCTGGAAGCAGCTGATGAAATTAGTTCCATTACTTCCATTCAGGTTTGTGTAAGTACACTCTATATCTCGTTCACTTTACCTTGATGGAGCTTTTTGTCCTTTTCCAGCCTATTTCTCTTAGCTCTGTGGCAAAACAAGATAATGCTACGGTTCTACATCTTTTTCATAGCATTTTTTGACTAGTACTATAATCAAGTATCATTCTATTTGTAAAGTAGGCCACAGTATAGTATTCATGATGGACAGATGGTAATTTTACCGCCTGTTAAAGTGAACAGAGTATGATCGACTTAGACCAATTCAGCCACGTTCAGATCAAACAGATCAATTGTGAATGATTTCAGGCAGCTTAGTTACTTTCATGCAACTTCAGGTACACTCATGATTACTAATCTCTGACCAGAGAGTTAGCCGAAGGCGGTGACAGGGGTAGGGTACACAAACACACTCAACCATCGTTCCAGAAGGATTAGTGCTTCAATGAAAAGTTTTCTAAGCATCACTGAAACACTTTCGCTTCACATATTATATTGTTTTGTCAAGTTTTATATAAGTTTTAAGAAATGGATATGAAAGTTGGTCATTGCTGTTATTTTTAGCTTGCAGTGCGTGATGCTGTTTGACATCCATACTGTTTTTTATTATTCTGTTGATGATTTCACTGACCTGTTTTAATTGAGCTTTGGTGATAACGGAGAAATATCCACGACTACCACAGTAGTTGGCATCCAGACGACATATTCTAAGTAAGATGCTTTACTGGTAAGCTCATGCTGCTCTCATTGTTAGTCACGTTTTCTTGCTTGGTTTCTTGTTTGATTGTGGCAGGTTCTTCATACTTCAGAATTATCTGATTATGACCAAATTTGGACACAATGACCAGCCTATGATTTAGTTGTATGCGCAAGGTTTTAGTTGCATGGCATCCACTCGTTGCCTGGGAATGGCCGAGAACCTCTTTTTTTTTTTTTTTTTGTACTTTTCACGTTTTGAGCTGTAGGAGCATTACTTTTGGGTGTAGGAAGCTCTGACTTCTTTAGGCATAATCTGGAAGTCATTCCCAATCGGAGGTGTGCCATCATTTTCCTCTCTCCTCTAACTTTCGATGGAAACCCTGCAAAGATTGGCCTCAGCATCACTAGCAACCAGTTCCAGTTTTGAAAAATGCCCCCTTAGTTCCCCAGCGGCACGATGGGATTTAATGAAATTTTGCGTGCTTATACATAGTGACTGGTAATAAAACTTTCAATTGTACACCAATGGGCTACGTTGGCCAGGTTATGGGTCAAGGGTCATTAAATGCGAAAACGGTGAAAATTGCCAAAATCACGACTATGCTCGTCCGAAAGGTTAAGGCTCCAAAGATTATTAGGCCAGGGCCATGATTCTTGGGTGGAATGTTGCACTGGAGTACCTTCATACAAAAATGACAGATAGTGTCGAAACTCATTTCCAGTCCCTTGCAGTGAAACTTAAAATTTGTACCTCTGGTGGGCCACTCTGCAAATTTCAAGTTCTTTAGCTCCAGAATGGGTGGATGGACTCGAATGAAACTTTGCAAGCTTATAGACGTCAACAAGCACTAAAAGTGTCAAGGGTCAAAGGTCATCAAGTGCAGAAAATATGAAAAGTGCTTAAATTACAACCTTCCTCGTGCAAAATGCTGACTCCACAGATTATTTACCACTTAAGACCGTAATTGTTTCAGGCAGGGTACCTCCCACAACCGCAATTCGGGGGTGTTTTGGCGACTCTCACCAAGGGCAAATTGACTGTGTTCTGGCTAAAGAGGAAGAATTTACACACCTGAAAACGCAATCCGTACCCCCGTAAGCCTAATAGTTACCGCACAATGACGCGTCAAAGTTCAAAAAAAGTTTAGGAAAACAATAGAAAACATGAAAATTTTGATAACTACCTATTTTTCTTATCAAAACAGGTCATTTCAAAGTGTTTTGTCACACCAACCATGAAAACAGG
>NW_027643205.1:0-4995 GCF_032717465.1 Coenobita brevimanus | reverse complement strand
AGGTCTGCCACGTGTGGTGGGACGGGAGCGAGAATGGTCTGGGGTAGTGGAGGTGTGACAGACTGAGGAGGCCAAGGGTTGGGTGGTGCCCTGACGCGTGTAGTACGAACCTGTTCTTTCATGAATGGCTTTAGTGACCTGAATAATTTTATCTCCTGGATTGAAACCGATTTCCAAGGCTAGCTCTCGCTGTTTAGGAGTAAGCCAGTGAAGGAATCTGAGGTAACCAATTAAGTCAGCAAAGTTGGTGAGTGAAAGCATTGGAACGCCATTCTTGTCTTCTAACCATTTCGTGCCTACCAGTAATTGGAGCATCTCGCTACTAGTTGCTTTCATGGCAGCGGCAGCTTCGCGGAGCTTGGCATATTGCGCTGGGACGCGCAAGTCCTCATCTAGTTGGTTTAGGAGATTAATGAATCCCATGAGAGACGCAGTATTTGAATGCTGGCAACAAAGGCTGATGAGTTCCGTACGAAAATCAGCAAAGGTACGAATGCTATCGAAATGTCCTGCATGGATCGCGGATCCGATGTCTGATTTGCCGTGGTGCAAGCGACCGAGGAGGTAAGCTACTTTGAGCGATTCCTCGGTAACTTGTCTATTGTTTATTTCTGTGTCTACTTCTCTGAGGAAATCATAGACAGACCAAGTTGGGTCCTGGCCGGTAAATTTGGGACGATTGGCATCGTCGAGATAGATAGACTGTGGAGGGTTGGCCATGGCTGGAAGTGTAGAAGTGGCGGCAGGAGAGGTGTGGGAGAGAGAGAAGGTAGTGGCAGTTAAGGGCGAGCAAGACGGGGTATGAAGGGAGGCAGGAGAGGGAACGACAGGGGAAGGAGTAGAGGAAGAAGAAGGGAGTGTAGAGGCAGGAGTAGAGGAGGAGGTATCTGGAATTACGAGGGTAGGACGGGTAGTAAGTGATTCTGCGGGAAGTGAAACGGGAGTCTCAGGTACAGGGCGGTGGTACTCTTTGCCACTTCGTAAATGAGTGATTGTGTTAGAGTTGGCAGACGGGGTATGAGCAGGTGATGTTTCCGGGTCGAGAGGGCTGGTGGTAAGCGGTTGACGTGGAAAGTATGGCATTTAATGCGGCAATGGAAGATGAAAGGATGAAGATGGATACGTAGGTGGAAATGTATAAATAACAATGAGAGAATGGAATACACTAGGTGTGAAAATGAATGAAGGTGCGGGCATGGATGGTTTAAATAAAATGCGAAGGATGAGATGGATAATAAATAACGTAGGTGAAGATGAAAACGGGGTAATGGAAATGAGATGGAATATTTACAATAACCAATCTGTAGAGAAAATCGAGGATAATCTCTAGAGAAAGGAAAGATATACTATAGTTACATAGTAGAAACGGGAGTGTCGAGATGTATGATGTGCAGGGTGGCTGGGCGTAGCTGGGCTGGGGCGGGGCGGGGCGGGGCGACGGGGTGGGCTGGGGTGGGGAGGCGGTGGAGAGACAGCGGGGTGGAGAGGAGAAGAGACGCCGCGATGAATCACCGGCAGGGAGTGGCGGTCTTAGGAGGCTCCATAATGCAGACCAGATGCGGGCAACGGGGGAGGCCGGTGGTGGGTGGTGAGGCAGATGTCGGCGCAAGGCAGGTGTAGAGCTGGTGAGTTGCAAATGCAGAGAATGGTGGTGGGCAGGCAGCGGGCAGACAGTGATAAGTGGCACCGTGGGGGCAGGAGCTATGATGAGTCCGGAACAGGTGCTGGGAACAGGTGCAACAGGTGCGTAGGTCGGCGACGGCGACACATGCAGTCAGGAACAAGGCGTATGGGTGCGGTGGTTTGAGAGGTGAGCACGGGTGAGAAAAATGGTACACTCGAAAAGCACAGCCAAGGTATGACACCACTAGAGGCACGGAGGAGGGGCGAGGCTGGCAGATGCGAGACGTCTTGTATCTTGTTGTATCACTAAAAATCCAAGGAGGCGGTCAGAATGTGATGGTTCGAAACACCGCTGCTACCAAATGTAACTTGCAATACTTTGGTGATAGAAACTCCGTGTACAAACAGCTAGATAAGGAGTTTATTACAAGCTCACAGTAAAACAGTCTGCCCGAGTCGGCTGTCTGCTAAGAACTGATGCAATAACGCCGTCTTCAGGTGTGGGAGAGCATGCTGACCTAGCAAATTTAGTGGGGGCATGTATGCATTGGGGGGGGACATATATACATTGGGGGTAGACATATTGTGGAGGGGGTACAACAGTCTCTTCCTGACGGGACTGAGCGGTTAAGGGCTCGTCATCATGGTCATCAGCTGGGATCACCACGGCTGCCCCGGTTTCTTCCAGTGGCTGGTCACTATCATCAGCTACTCATAGGCCAGTCTCCTCGGGGTCTGACTCATGATAAGCCTTCAACATGTTAATGTGGAACCTTTTGCAAAGATTCCCCATCTGAATTATGTAGTTGAGGTCTGAAATACACTCTACTATATCAAATGGACCCTTCCACTGAGCCAACAACTTGTTCTGGGCAGTGGGGAGTAACACCAGGCACTTATCGCCTGGACTAAACTTCCGAAGTTTTGCCTTCTTATCATAATAGGCTTTCTGAACTTCGCGCGCCTTGATCAGTTCTTCCTTAGCTAACTCGCATGTCGACTGGAGGCGGTCAGCTAGATCAAAGACGTAGGTGTAGGTGGTCTTGACTTCAGGGTTTGGTTCTTCATCGTCCCACAACTCGCGAAGGACTTGAAGTGGTCCATGGACCGACCTTCCATGCACCAGTTCAAAGGGTGAGAACTTCAAGGAGTGCTGTGGGGCTTCTCGATAAGCAAACAGAAGAGGAGCAATGAACCGCGGCCATTCCTTTGGCTGTTCGGCGGTCATGCGCCTCAAGATCTTCCTGAGAGTCCCACTGAACCTCTCACACAACCCGTTACACATGGGATGATACGGCGTAGTCCATAAGCCTCGGATGGACAGCAACCTGAACGCTTCGTTCATCATTGCTGAAGTGAACTGCGAACCCCGGTCGCTTAAGACCTCCTTAGGGATACCTACACGACAGAACACTTCAATTAATGCCTCAGCAACAGTGACGGCCTCTATATTCTTAAGGGCCATGGCTTCAGGCCACCGTGTGCTGAAATCAACAATAGTGAGGATATACTTTGATCCATCACTAGCTCTAGGGGAGATTGGCTCAACTATGTCAACTGCTACTCTCTCGAACGGTTCAGAGATTATGGGCATTGGTTTCAATGGCGCAGGACGGACACGTCCCCTGTCAGTGGTACGCTGACATACATCGCAGGAACGTACGAGCCTCGTTATTTCCCGTCCCATTCCTGGCCAGAAAAAGTCAGCATGGATGCGGTCAGAGGTCTTCTTTTGACCCATGTGACCTCCCATCGCTGAACAATGACCTAATTCAAACACTGCTCGGCGATACTTTGCAGGAACGACAAACTGCAGTCGAACCTCACCCTGGGGTGTCTGTGACTCACGGTATAGCCGTCCTTACTTACGAAGGAACCTGGCTTGTCCTCCCCGTGAATACTTAATCACTTTACCCTCCAGCTTCTTACGCACTGAGGCAAGTGTTGAGTCAGTTTGTTGCTCTTGGACAACATCTTGACTACGAATCAGATCTTGCGGCATTGTGACGGTCAACAGAGTGACGCAATTTGGAGCCTTGGCCATGGCTCGTGTTACCGCAGCAGCCGATGTCTGAGTAGCAACATCTATGGCGTAACTATTTTTGACGCCAGGTATGTTGCCTATAATGAGGTCAAATAAAGATTCTGGCATGACAACTGCAGCTGTCAGGCCAGTGAAAAATGGCGATGCCACCTGGATACGTGCCTCAGGGAACAATCTCACTGATCCATCAATAAGTCTAACTTAGATCTGTTGACCTGTATACTCATCAGACCGAACTAAACTCTGCTTAACAGAGCAACCTGAGGAACCATTATCCCTCAGAACATTTACAGAAACACCTCCCACAAACCCTGGATGAACAAGAAAGGCAGTGTTGCTGGTGGAAGGGTCTGAGGAGGTAGCAGCCAGTCATTCATGAGATTGTGGAACAACCGATGCGGCAAACGTGACGCCCTGAGAACTAGGTGTCTGAGGAGTCATAGTCACCATCTGAGGAGGTGGAGCATTGACCACCTGTGGAGGAGAGTTCATGATCGGAGGGGGACTCGTAAACTGTTGGGAAGTACTTGTACTGGTAGAGATGGCACCACCGTGTGCTTGTCGTGGAATGAAGGCTGCGTTTGCCTCCTGCCTCCGATACACTGATTGACCTGATTGAGGGTTACGTGGCTTGTCCTTGTATTGCTGCTGCTGCTTGGGGAACTGGTGCTGGTTGGGGTGCTTGTTGTACCTCTTCCAAGCAGGCTGCTGTGTATTTTGCCCCTGGTCCTTCTGCTGTTTGCTTGGACCTTGGCCATTACTCTGAGAACGGCCTTGGTGCTGGGATTCAGTCTGAGACGGCTTCCCAGACTTGGCAGTATCTTTTCTGCTGTTCCAGGTGTTTTGCTTACGAGTTTGATACCCGTATGCAGTGAAATATGCATCAGCCTTTTCCACCATTCAGCTGGCATCTTCCACCTGGCAGATCTTAAGCTGTGCTATGAGCTCAGCAGGCCACGACCTCTCTAGCTGTGTACGCAGCATAAGGTTAATTATCCCCTCATGCGTGGAAGGAGTTTCATCTTTCTCCATCCACTCACCTAAGTAAGGAGTGAGATGGTCGAGGAACTGAACAGCTGTCTCCTTGTCTTGGAGATGAGCTCGCATGAACTGAACTTTGGCATCGTCTACTATGAGACCATGCACCTTAATGAGTGCAGCTTTCATCATCTCAAACGTGAGATTGTCTCCACGAATTCTGTGGAGAATATCGAGGACAGGGCCCTCAAATAAACTAAGAAATTGGAGCCGCTTAGCTGCCTCATCCAGTTGATACATGTCTGCCATGTCCTCAAAACGAGCTATGTACGGCTTGATTCGCTCGCCTT
>NW_027643204.1:0-24990 GCF_032717465.1 Coenobita brevimanus | reverse complement strand
AAGACTGTGCCGGACAAGGTAAGGCCAATGTTAAATTTTCCTACACCACAGAACAAGGATCAGATAAGATCGTTCCTAGGCCTCACTGGCTTTTATAGGAGTTTTGTCCACAGGTATGCCATCATAGCATCACCTTTAACAACGCTACTTAAGAAGGACGCTGCATGGAAGTGGGGACCCTCGGAAGAGAAAAGCTTCAACGAGCTCAAGCAAGCCATGTCAGAAGCACCCGTATTAGCGTTTCCTGATTATACTCAACCTTTCTATCTGTGCACGGACGCCTCAGGTCTGGGTCTGGGAGCGGTGTTACAGCAGAAGGATGAGCAAGGAAAGACACATACCATAGTGTATGCTAGTAGGGCATTAAGACCCCCAGAGAAGAACTATTCGATGACACATTTGGAGACATTAGCAGTCGTGTGGGCGTTAGGACATTTCCGGGATATTATCTTTGGCTACCGGATAATTGTTTTAACTAACCATGCACCCATACGTGACTTGTTTAAAGGAAAAAACTTGCACGGTAAGGTTGCGCGTTGGTTTGGCAAGGTAATGGAGGTTGATCCAGAGGTCAGATATTTACCAGGCCGTCAAAATGTTGTGGCCGACGCGTTGAGTAGAAACATTGCTGCTACCATAGCCGAGGATGTTGCTCTTGCTGAGTATTCCTCAGACACGGTAAAAGCGGAACAACGTAATGATGCGATGTGGTCTCAAGTCATCTATGCCTTGGAGTCTGGCGACGAGACTTGTCTACCTGAACTCCCAGTACCAATGACTCACTTCCATCTTCAACAGGGTCTTTTGTACAAGCAACCCCCAGGGAAGGACACTGCATATCAGTTGGTTGTTCCTGCTACCTTACAGCAAGCCGTGCTACAGTTAGTTCATGACGTACCTCAAGCGGGTCATCCCGGTCGCGATAGATGCATACGTGAGGCGAGAAAGAAATACTATTGGCCGACCATGAGGAAGGACATAGAAGCCCACGTCAGTCAATGTGTCAAATGCGCGGAAATACGAGGAACGACGGGACTTCCGACTCCCATCTTAGAGTATCCTCTACCGGAAAAACCCTGGGATACAGTCTCCATTGATCTCTTAGCGTTGCCGAGAAGTCGTCAAGGTTCAAGTTATGTACTGGTGGCAGTGGACCATTTCTCATGATTCACTGTTTTAGCACCTTTACAGACGAAAACTTCAGAGGAGGTGGCGCACGCTTTTGTGACTTCAGTGATTTGTCCATACTCTACACCTAAGGTATTGCTCAGCGATAATGGCAGTGAATTTCGTAACCAGGTTTTACAAGAAATCTGTCGTATGTATGGAGTAAAGCAAGTTTTTGTAACGCCTTACAGTCCTAAGAGCAATGGCCTGGTGGAGAGAACAAACAGGAAGATACTGGAAGTCTTGAGACCAGTAATAACCTCAAATCAGGAGGATAACTGGGAAGACTGGTTACCACACGTAGCGGCGACCATCAACTCCTCAGAAAATTCATCAACTGGGAAGTCTCCTCATTATATCCTTTATGGAGAAGAGAAAGTGTTACCCTACGATTTGTTGGCTGGACCTCCTACTCCAGTATACAACGAAGAAGACTACGCAAAGGTACAGTTGTTGAAATTCCAACGTATACACAGTGAAGTACGGAAAAGATTAAAAGCCTCAAGAGCGGAGATGATGGCGAAACAACACAAAGGTAGTCAAGAAAAGACGTTACAGGCAGGCCAGAAGGTCATGATCCAAAACCCTGAGAGAATTTCCAAGCTCAGACCTAAGTTCCGCAGACCATATACCGTTGTGGAACGAGTACGTGGAAATACTTATAGAATAAAGGATGAAGCTAATGGAACTCAGGAGGTAGTACATGCTGATAGGATCAAACTAGTAAGTCAAGAGCTAGGCCTAACTAACCCTGCATCTGATGTGTTGTCCCCTCTGTCTTCGTCGCAGTCTATGTCGTCGTCCGTACCTGTCCCTAACCAAGAGTATCGCAGCAAGCTACGATCCCACAACAAGAGTGATTAAGGGAGTATCTTCTCTTGCAGAAAAAAATGTGGCTGTGGCTCATACTCCTCGTGCGTTGCTTGGGGTGGACCTATGGAAAGACGTCGGACACGGACACGACTGCGTTAATGCCAGGAGCACTGAAGAGCCCACTTGGAGAAGTCGTGGTAGTGGAAGATGCAGTATGCGTCTACTATCCAATGGAAGGCTATCTCCAAACGCCAGATATTGTCAAGGAGGTCTCCAAGGGCTTGTCGAATCTCAGACAGCAACTATTGGAAGTGGGAAAGATGTTTAATCGAAACCCACGATTGACAAACTCTGACACTGAAGCTTTGGAACGAACCTTGCATGGAATTGTTGAGCTTCAGACTAGGCATATAGACAGGCTCACCGACAGGCTCACTAACTTGCATGTAGCTTAACCTAACGTACACTCTGATCTTTCCAAGCATGTCCATGCACGTACTAAGAGAGGACTTGTGGATTTTCTAGGAATCCTGTCTCAACAACTCTTTGGTACGGCATTAGATAAGGATGTAGTGCAATTGGGTAGACAGATGCATGACTTGACACTGGCCGCTAAAGCCAATAATAGATTAATCATGCATGTGTATAAACAGTTAGATGAGTTCACTAACAAAGCTAACGAGATAATTAGGACTACCAACCATCTAGTAGAGCTTGTGAACAACATCCAAATTAACCTACCAACCCTAGCTAACTTGGTGTTATTCGCTGAGTACTTACATGCTCTCGACGAGTCAACCACTGCTTTGGAGAAGCTAGCAGCCAATATGGTGGACGGCTTAATCAATGCAAGTTTGAACAGGGTTAATGCTTTATTGCTGCCTACTAATATACTAACCAATGCACTTGATATAGCTATGTGGAAGCATGGACTTATGCCACTCTTTGATCTGAGTCAACTGGAATATTATTACCCATTGTTAGAGGCCCAGTTGACCCATGAAGGCATCCTGATTTTGGTACCTATGAGGAATGCTGTAACATACCAGGCATGGCGGTTCATTTCCTTCCCTTTTGCTACTGCTAATAATACACTTGTTGTTATTGAAGAGGGTCCAGAGGTGCTAGTTGTCTCAGATGACAAGAAATATGTAGCAGAAACGACTGTGGATGAATTTGAGAAGTGCAAGGCCTCATTTCTTGATCTCCATGTATGTCCTGCTTTCCATTTTGTCTTCGTACCATTAAAGGTAGAGGAGTGTAAGAGGGCCTTGTTGGACACAGATACTTCCTCTGCTCTGCAACGTTGCACCTTCCAACCCATTCAGTTGAAGTCAGTTTTCCATGCTCATATTCATGCGAAACAGTACTTTTACTTTCCTGAGACAGAGGATGTAACTGTGATTTGTGCCTCACAGAATCAATTCCTTACAGTAAAGGGGCACTATGTTGCACCTGATTTTTGTGAGTTACACGGTAAAGAGATAGCAGTTCTGCCTAGTAAGCATCATCTAGCTTTGACAGTGAACTTCTCATCCCAGTTACGACCCTTTTTACCTTCATTCAATGTTACTTCCTTGAATGTGAACAGGCTGTCTCATGTATTAAAGGAGCTTACCTTCCTCTCCCACCTGAACAGGACTGATTTAGAGCCTTATGTACTGTCCTATCTTCCTTCATACCTTTCCCCTTCCTATTTTGGTCCTGGCGTTGGTCTTCTACTTATTGTGGTCTTGTCCTGTGTTTGTGGTTTAGGCTACTATTTAAGGCGCCAATTAAGGAACCCACTGATACCACGTGTCCGTACTCGAGGATTGCAAGTGGATGTTCCTGAATAGTTAGCTACCCTACACTCTGGTTAGGCTACACGGTAGTTAGGACAACAATGTCGACGAGGACGTCAATGGTGTGGCTGAGCGATGTTCTGGTGTCAACATATTTTTCCATATGAAGTTGTAGTATCACACATTGTACATAATAATTTTTAAAGCTGTTTACTCATAATTAACAGTGTGTAATGAAGTGTGAATGATGAACAACCAAATATCATTTCGCTGTTAGCTGTGGTATAGAAGAAGGTGGATTGGCAGACCACAAGTGCCACCCCGTTTCAATTATAAAAAGAAGGTTAGGAGAAGTGAAAAGATATATGAATAGTGCGTAAGTGTAAAGTCCTGGGGAACCATTTATTATGTTGGTATATGTGAATGTACTTAATACCATTTAATAGAGGTGTATAATGTGCTAGTAGAGTTGTCATTTATATCTACTTTTTGCATAAGCCCAGAGTATATGTAAATGCACGGCACCCCACTTTTTAGCTGACCTCAGCACCGCGCCCTAGTCGGCACGGTGAGCGTACAGCGTCAGAACCCGTTTTACAGTTTTAAAGGGAGGGTGTATCGCTCTTACATATCTCTCGGGTCGCAGTTATATTATTCTGTACCCAATAAAGAGAGATTTAATCTGCTCATTTCTGTCACCTTACGCTACCACTTAATAACAGACCAGCTTCCACCTTCTCGTGGCAGAGGACCTTTGGTGGGAAGTGTCGGGCAGTGACGGCGAGTAGCTGACGTGTACTACAGACAGTGTCGTCGATCCAACACGGTGGTCTAGTTATACTATACAGCAGAACACATTGGTGCTAGCGGTGGCACGATATTTAGTGCTAGCCGTGTACCGATACATTAAATTGGTGGCAGCGGTGGGATACGATACGTGCTAAAGGGCTTTATGCTGTGAACCAGTAACCCTTGCAATCGCTCGTTCCTGAAGGTGAAACAGAAAATCTTACTCTACTGTTGTAAGGGGACTAATTACCAGTGAGTTAAGTGGAGCAGATAAACTGGAGTGGTGCATATTAATTCCTCCCATTATTCTGCCAGTGCGAGATTCCTATCTTAAGCACAAACTGGCAGTTATCTCGCCCTGTGGTGTGCGAGATATCTCCATCTTCAAACGCAAACTGGCAAGAATCTCACTCTGGTGTGCGAGAGGCGAGATAAGGGGAGTTCAAGCCAGTGCGGTGAGGAGTGGGTCAGCTAGCGACTTCTAGCAACTCCAGAGACGGGCACGGCCGAGGCGAGCCGAGGGAGACCGAAAGCGGCGGGCCTGGCGTGGTACAGGGCGAACCAGTCGCTTGCTAACTCCCACAGCGAGCGGGCTGCTGCGTATGGTTGGAGGAGTCTGGTGGAGTGTGGAACGTGGAATGTGGAACATCATCCTGGACTTTCATATCTAGGTTGTGTCCATGCATAGTAATCCACACACACACACACTTGAATCAACACACGTTAGTTAGTTGATGAGTGGAAATAAAGGTTTCTCAGAATTCCCTTGAAATAAATATACAGTACTTTCTGTAATTTATATGTGTCCCGTTCTCTGTCACTTACCATAACTATCCTTTTTTATGTCGGTTTATCTTCTTGTAACTGGGAGGGGAATATTACTGACAAGGTTGGATGGATACAGTGAAAAAGTGGGGATGTAGAATTAGGGAAACAGAGACCAGGAAATCCCACTAGACTCAGAATTTTATGAGTGGGTTGAAACATCAAATAAAAGTGCTCAGACATATAGAATGAGTGAGGGACATATTGAGGATCAAGGTGATGAGGATATTTCTGAAGGACAGGATGAGGATTTGAACGTTTTACATTTGCGTTCTGGTCATACTTATTCAACAGTCCCAGAGCAATTAGTTAGATCCAAAATGGCCACTAGTCTTGCTAATGAGGGTAATCCTAGTGAGGAGACTGTGGAAGTTGAGACTACAACAGTACCTTTGGTCACTCAGGATATGCAAAATCCAGTCATTAGTGATAGTACTACAGCCACTCACATACCTGTGCATACTTCTGATGTTTTCAGTACACCACAAGGTTTTGGACTGAATTTATTTTCTGTTCCTTATTCAAATGCATGGGGCATGAATACTAGTATTGGCATGCAAACCCAGAATCCTAATCAATGGGGCATGAATACTAATATTGGCATGCAAACCCAGGGCCCTTATCCAAATACCTGGGGCATGACTAACAATATGGGCGTGCAAGGTCAGACTAACCCTCCTCCTTTGTGGCAGACTAATATGGCACCCACTAACTTGACTACTGCTAGTATCCCACAGACTTTACCTCCTGTTGCGCCAGTCAGACAGTCTCAAGGGCCTATTGTTACTCAGGCACCTTCAAACACAGACTACATCAAAGTACTTCCCACAGCACAACCAAGTTTACAGTTTACTGGGGAAGACAATTATGATATTCACAAGTTTTTGAGGGACTGTGAAGACCAAATACATAGGCTACAGCTTGCTAGTGATGCGGAGAAGATTTGGCATGTGAAAGCAAATATCAAATCAAATTCTCATGCTTCTGAAATGATGGAGGCATCCTTGTTTTACTCTGGGCCTACTGCTCAGAATTATGAACAGTTTAAGGAAGCCCTAACCCACATTTTTGCAAGTGATTGCTATGTGCGAGATGCTTGGGTGTTCAGGTATGTAAACAGGGCTCAGCAGTACCCTAACTGTTTAGTGAATCAAGCATTGGCGAAGGCAGGCACGTGTTATGTAGAGGCTAGCAAAGCCTTATCGAAATCGGGCTGGGGAGACTTGACTTTGGGAATGACTTTTGAAAGAGTCGCGCGGTTACTTGAATATTTACAGTTTCTAGCTTGTTTGAACTCTGCTACTCGAGCTCATGTACTTAGGCAGCCGAAAAGACCTCCCGAAACATCCTTGCCTGATATGAGCTTTAAGCTAATGGCAAAGGCTGAAGGAGAGGGTAGTAGTGTCCTAGCCATTCACACAGAGAAACCTCCTGGGAAGTATTGTACAGTGTGTAAAAAGGCTGGACATACAGACAAAAAATGTTGGCATGCTAAAAAGGCGGCACGCCATGCAGCCAAGGCCAACTCGACTGCCACGTCTGAGCCTGGTTTTGGGAAGCAGGTGAGTAACAAACAACCCAGTACTAGTTCTCCACAACAAAACCCGACCAAGGCCACGAAGTCAAAGGGGACAAGGTGGTGCGCCATACATGGGCATTGTCTTCATGAAACAGACTACTGCCCCATTGTCATTGAAAACAGGAAGAAACTAGGAAACCAAGCTAGTTCGGGGAAGCTCGGGGCCACACGCCAAAGTAATTAAAATAGTACAATCCACTGATGCGTGTGTGGCAGCTATTACTAAGGTGGACTTATTATCTATTCCTTGGATCATAGGGAAAGGTCAAGTGTCCCTGATCGTAGATACAGGGGCATGTACAAACATTATTTCTAGTAAAGCGTTGGAAAGACTTAAAAGTGAAATGCCTCTAACAAACTGGACATTATCACCACCTGATGTAATGTTGACAGGTGTGACAGGGAGTAGAATGAAGATTGTAAGCCAGGTGCCGTTGACATTGAGGGCAGATAAACGATCTCCTGTGTTACGTGCTACGTTTTATGTGGTTGAGGATTTTCCTCTGCCAGCTGATGGGCTGTTAGGCTTTGAGACCATGGAGGAGTATGATATAGTAATACACCCTCAAAGACATTCCATTTCCTTTAATGGGAAAGAGTTTGTAGGCCTTAATCCCTCAGCGACACAAACTGGAACTGGCATCCAATCAGGAGCCGTCCAACCAGTTGTGACCCCGACAAGTGAAGCGTCAAGGGAGTCCCCGGATGCACATGAAGCGGAGGGTATGGACTGGAAGAAAGTCAGGGCTATAGTGAGTGGTAATCACCACTTACCCGTCGAACTGTCTGTAAAATTCATGTCCGAGTACCTGACGTGTCGGTGGGAACTGATGTAGCATGCTTAACTTAGACTGTGAAACATAAGGCATTGTCGCTGGAATCGACTCTGACTAGCGTTGGCCAAGACCAGAAGACGCCCCTCTTCATCGCAAATATGAGTGGTGGCGCAGTTAAGCTCAGAGATGGTTGTTATATAGGTGACTTGATGTGCTATGGTGCCCCCATAAAGGAAGTCGACGACGTGCCGGTGATCTCTCCTGTAGTTACATCTCAAGCAACGACTCAGTCGGAACCCGTACGTCTGGCTAAGGAAAAACAGCTGGAGCAATACGTGAAGGTCACGGATAGTGTAGACCATAAAACACGACACCTAGCCCTCCTTAGAGAATTTTCCGACGTAGTAGCACTTCCAGGAGAAGCGCTGGGTAGGACGGATAGGGTGAAGCATCATATTGGTTTGTGCCCTGGTACAAATCCAATTTATGTGCCCGCATACCGTCTACCGCACAGCCAAAGGGAAGCAGTGGATGAGGAAGTTGAAAGGATGCTGCGTGATGACGTTATCCAGCCTTCCTCCTAGCCTTGGAATGCACCACTCTTTCTAGTGCCTAAGAAGGACGGTGGTGTGAGACCTGTTGTGGATTTTTGGCAAGTGAACAAGGTAACAGTACCGGATCGTTACCCGATTCCGCATCTGCGAGACTTACTTCAATCATTAGGTAAGGGAAATACTGTGTTTACTTGTCTGGATCTAGCGTCAGGGTATTGGCAAGTGGAGCTGACCGAAGAGTCGCGTCCCATTACTGCTTTTAGCACTCACCGTGGGCACTTTGAATTTCTCCGGATGCCTTTTGGACTGAGTAATGCTCCTTTAACATTTCAGCGGATGATAAACCAATTGTTTGGCGAGATGTTAGGGCAAGACGTCTTAGCGTATCTAGATGACCTAATCATCGTGAGTAACAATGTTAACAGCCATTTTAACAAGTTAAAACGAGTGATGGAAACCTTGAGATCCGCAGGTCTGAAAATTAAGCTATCCAAGTGTGAATTTCTGAAATCCAGTATTAGATTTTTAGGACACCTAGTTGATGGTAATGGCATCAAGACTGTGCCGGACAAGGTAAGGCCAATGTTAAATTTTCCTACACCACAGAACAAGGATCAGATAAGATCGTTCCTAGGCCTCACTGGCTTTTATAGGAGTTTTGTCCACAGGTATGCCATCATAGCATCACCTTTAACAACGCTACTTAAGAAGGACGCTGCATGGAAGTGGGGACCCTCGGAAGAGAAAAGCTTCAACGAGCTCAAGCAAGCCATGTCAGAAGCACCCGTATTAGCGTTTCCTGATTATACTCAACCTTTCTATCTGTGCACGGACGCCTCAGGTCTGGGTCTGGGAGCGGTGTTACAGCAGAAGGATGAGCAAGGAAAGACACATACCATAGTGTATGCTAGTAGGGCATTAAGACCCCCAGAGAAGAACTATTCGATGACACATTTGGAGACATTAGCAGTCGTGTGGGCGTTAGGACATTTCCGGGATATTATCTTTGGCTACCGGATAATTGTTTTAACTGACCATGCACCCATACGCGACTTGTTTAAAGGAAAAAACTTGCACGGTAAGGTTGCGCGTTGGTTTGGCAAGGTAATGGAGGTTGATCCAGAGGTCAGATATTTACCAGGCCGTCAAAATGTTGTGGCCGACGCGTTGAGTAGAAACATTGCTGCTACCATAGCCGAGGATGTTGCTCTTGCTGAGTATTCCTCAGACACGGTAAAAGCGGAACAACGTAATGATGCGATGTGGTCTCAAGTCATCTATGCCTTGGAGTCTGGCGACGAGACTTGTCTACCTGAACTCCCAGTACCAATGACTCACTTCCATCTTCAACAGGGTCTTTTGTACAAGCAACCCCCAGGGAAGGACACTGCATATCAGTTGGTTGTTCCTGCTACCTTACAGCAAGCCGTGCTACAGTTAGTTCATGACGTACCTCAAGTGGGTCATCCCGGTCGCGATAGATGCATACGTGAGGCGAGAAAGAAATACTATTGGCCGACCATGAGGAAGGACATAGAAGCCCACGTCAGTCAATGTGTCAAATGCGCGGAAATACGAGGAACGACGGGACTTCCGACTCCCATCTTAGAGTATCCTCTACCGGAAAAACCCTGGGATACAGTCTCCATTGATCTCTTAGCGTTGCCGAGAAGTCGTCAAGGTTCAAGTTATGTACTGGTGGCAGTGGACCATTTCTCATGATTCACTGTTTTAGCACCTTTACAGACGAAAACTTCAGAGGAGGTGGCGCACGCTTTTGTGACTTCAGTGATTTGTCCATACTCTACACCTAAGGTATTGCTCAGCGATAATGGCAGTGAATTTCGTAACCAGGTTTTACAAGAAATCTGTCGTATGTATGGAGTAAAGCAAGTTTTTGTAACGCCTTACAGTCCTAAGAGCAATGGCCTGGTGGAGAGAACAAACAGGAAGATACTGGAAGTCTTGAGACCAGTAATAACCTCAAATCAGGAGGATAACTGGGAAGACTGGTTACCACACGTAGCGGCGACCATCAACTCCTCAGAAAATTCATCAACTGGGAAGTCTCCTCATTATATCCTTTATGGAGAAGAGAAAGTGTTACCCTACGATTTGTTGGCTGGACCTCCTACTCCAGTATACAACGAAGAAGACTACGCAAAGGTACAGTTGTTGAAATTCCAACGTATACACAGTGAAGTACGGAAAAGATTAAAAGCCTCAAGAGCGGAGATGATGGCGAAACAACACAAAGGTAGTCAAGAAAAGACGTTACAGGCAGGCCAGAAGGTCATGATCCAAAACCCTGAGAGAATTTCCAAGCTCAGACCTAAGTTCCGCAGACCATATACCGTTGTGGAACGAGTACGTGGAAATACTTATAGAATAAAGGATGAAGCTAATGGAACTCAGGAGGTAGTACATGCTGATAGGATCAAACTAGTAAGTCAAGAGCTAGGCCTAACTAACCCTGCGTCTGATGTGTTGTCCCCTCTGTCTTCGTCGCAGTCTATGTCGTCGTCCGTACCTGTCCCTAACCAAGAGTATCGCAGCAAGCTACGATCCCACAACAAGAGTGATTAAGGGAGTATCTTCTCTTGCAGAAAAAAATGTGGCTGTGGCTCATACTCCTCGTGCGTTGCTTGGGGTGGACCTATGGAAAGACGTCGGACACGGACACGACTGCGTTAATGCCAGGAGCACTGAAGAGCCCACTTGGAGAAGTCGTGGTAGTGGAAGATGCAGTATGCGTCTACTATCCAATGGAAGGCTATCTCCAAACGCCAGATATTGTCAAGGAGGTCTCCAAGGGCTTGTCGAATCTCAGACAGCAACTATTGGAAGTGGGAAAGATGTTTAATCGAAACCCACGATTGACAAACTCTGACACTGAAGCTTTGGAACGAACCTTGCATGGAATTGTTGAGCTTCAGACTAGGCATATAGACAGGCTCACCGACAGGCTCACTAACTTGCATGTAGCTTAACCTAACGTACACTCTGATCTTTCCAAGCATGTCCATGCACGTACTAAGAGAGGACTTGTGGATTTTCTAGGAATCCTGTCTCAACAACTCTTTGGTACGGCATTAGATAAGGATGTAGTGCAATTGGGTAGACAGATGCATGACTTGACACTGGCCGCTAAAGCCAATAATAGATTAATCATGCATGTGTATAAACAGTTAGATGAGTTCACTAACAAAGCTAACGAGATAATTAGGACTACCAACCATCTAGTAGAGCTTGTGAACAACATCCAAATTAACCTACCAACCCTAGCTAACTTGGTGTTATTCGCTGAGTACTTACATGCTCTCGACGAGTCAACCACTGCTTTGGAGAAGCTAGCAGCCAATATGGTGGACGGCTTAATCAATGCAAGTTTGAACAGGGTTAATGCTTTATTGCTGCCTACTAATATACTAACCAATGCACTTGATATAGCTATGTGGAAGCATGGACTTATGCCACTCTTTGATCTGAGTCAACTGGAATATTATTACCCATTGTTAGAGGCCCAGTTGACCCATGAAGGCATCCTGATTTTGGTACCTATGAGGAATGCTGTAACATACCAGGCATGGCGGTTCATTTCCTTCCCTTTTGCTACTGCTAATAATACACTTGTTGTTATTGAAGAGGGTCCAGAGGTGCTAGTTGTCTCAGATGACAAGAAATATGTAGCAGAAACGACTGTGGATGAATTTGAGAAGTGCAAGGCCTCATTTCTTGATCTCCATGTATGTCCTGCTTTCCATTTTGTCTTCGTACCATTAAAGGTAGAGGAGTGTAAGAGGGCCTTGTTGGACACAGATACTTCCTCTGCTCTGCAACGTTGCACCTTCCAACCCATTCAGTTGAAGTCAGTTTTCCATGCTCATATTCATGCGAAACAGTACTTTTACTTTCCTGAGACAGAGGATGTAACTGTGATTTGTGCCTCACAGAATCAATTCCTTACAGTAAAGGGGCACTATGTTGCACCTGATTTTTGTGAGTTACACGGTAAAGAGATAGCAGTTCTGCCTAGTAAGCATCATCTAGCTTTGACAGTGAACTTCTCATCCCAGTTACGACCCTTTTTACCTTCATTCAATGTTACTTCCTTGAATGTGAACAGGCTGTCTCATGTATTAAAGGAGCTTACCTTCCTCTCCCACCTGAACAGGACTGATTTAGAGCCTTATGTACTGTCCTATCTTCCTTCATACCTTTCCCCTTCCTATTTTGGTCCTGGCGTTGGTCTTCTACTTATTGTGGTCTTGTCCTGTGTTTGTGGTTTAGGCTACTATTTAAGGCGCCAATTAAGGAACCCACTGATACCACGTGTCCGTACTCGAGGATTGCAAGTGGATGTTCCTGAATAGTTAGCTACCCTACACTCTGGTTAGGCTACACGGTAGTTAGGACAACAATGTCGACGAGGACGTCAATGGTGTGGCTGAGCGATGTTCTGGTGTCAACATATTTTTCCATATGAAGTTGTAGTATCACACATTGTACATAATAATTTTTAAAGCTGTTTACTCATAATTAACAGTGTGTAATGAAGTGTGAATGATGAACAACCAAATATCATTTCGCTGTTAGCTGTGGTATAGAAGAAGGTGGATTGGCAGACCACAAGTGCCACCCTGTTTCAATTATAAAAGAAGGTTAGGAGAAGTGAAAAGATATATGAATAGTGCGTAAGTGTAAAGTCCTGGGGAACCATTTATTATGTTGGTATATGTGAATGTACTTAATACCATTTAATAGAGGTGTATAATGTGCTAGTAGAGTTGTCATTTATATCTACTTTTTGCATAAGCCCAGAGTATATGTAAATGCACGGCACCCCACTTTTAGCTGACCTCAGCACCGCGCCCTAGTCGGCACGGTGAGCGTACAGCGTCAGAACCCGTTTTACAGTTTTAAAGGGAGGGTGTATCGCTCTTACATATCTCTCGGGTCGCAGTTATATTATTCTGTACCCAATAAAGAGAGATTTAATCTGCTCATTTCTGTCACCTTACGCTACCACTTAATAACAGACCAGCTTCCACCTTCTCGTGGCAGAGGACCTTTGGTGGGAAGTGTCGGGCAGTGACGGCGAGTAGCTGACGTGTACTACAGACAGTGTCGTCGATCCAACACGGTGGTCTAGTTATACTATAACAGCAGAACACATTGGTGCTAGCGGTGGCACGATATTTAGTGCTAGCCGTGTACCGATACATTAAATTGGTGGCAGCGGTGGGATACGATACGTGCTAAAGGGCTTTATGCTGTGAACCAGTAACCCTTGCAATCGCTCGTTCCTGAAGGTGAAACAGAAAATCTTACTCTACTGTTGTAAGGGGACTAATTACCAGTGAGTTAAGTGGAGCAGATAAACTGGAGTGGTGCATATTAATTCCTCCCATTATTCTGCCAGTGCGAGATTCCTATCTTAAGCACAAACTGGCAGTTATCTCGCCCTGTGGTGTGCGAGATATCTCCATCTTCAAACGCAAACTGGCAAGAATCTCACTCTGGTGTGCGAGAGGCGAGATAAGGGGAGTTCAAGCCAGTGCGGTGAGGAGTGGGTCAGCTAGCGACTTCTAGCAACTCCAGAGACGGGCACGGCCGAGGCGAGCCGAGGGAGACCGAAAGCGGCGGGCCTGGCGTGGTACAGGGCGAACCAGTCGCTTGCTAACTCCCACAGCGAGCGGGCTGCTGCGTATGGTTGGAGGAGTCTGGTGGAGTGTGGAACGTGGAATGTGGAACATCATCCTGGACTTTCATATCTAGGTTGTGTCCATGCATTAGTAATCCACACACACACACACTTGAATCAACACACGTTAGTTAGTTGATGAGTGGAAATAAAGGTTTCTCAGAATTCCCTTGAAATAAATATACAGTACTTTCTGTAATTTATATGTGTCCAGTTCTCTGTCACTTACCATAACTATCCTTTTTTATGTATGTTTATCTTCTTGTAACTGGTAGTGGAATATTACTTACAAGGTTGCATGGATACAGTGAAAAAGTTGGGATGTAGAATTAGGGAAACAGAGACCAGGAAATCCCACTAGACTCAGAATTTTATGAGTGGGTTGAAACATCAAATAAAAGTGCTCAGACATATAGAATGAGTGAGGGACATATTGAGGATCAAGGTGATGAGGATATTTCTGAAGGACAGGATGAGGATTTGAACGTTTTACATTTGCGTTCTGGTCATACTTATTCAACAGTCCCAGAGCAATTAGTTAGATCCAAAATGGCCACTAGTCTTGCTAATGAGGGTAATCCTAGTGAGGAGACTGTGGAAGTTGAGACTACAACAGTACCTTTGGTCACTCAGGATATGCAAAATCCAGTCATTAGTGATAGTACTACAGCCACTCACATACCTGTGCATACTTCTGATGTTTTCAGTACACCACAAGGTTTTGGACTGAATTTATTTTCTGTTCCTTATTCAAATGCATGGGGCATGAATACAGATAATATTGGCATGCAAACCCAGAATCCTAATCAATGGGGCATGAATACTAATATTGGCATGCAAACCCAGGGCCCTTATCCAAATACCTGGGGCATGACTAACAATATGGGCGTGCAAGGTCAGACTAACCCTCCTCCTTTGTGGCTTAATAATATGGCACCCACTAACTTGACTACTGCTAGTATCCCACAGACTTTACCTCCTGTTGCGCCAGTCAGACAGTCTCAAGGGCCTATTGTTACTCAGGCACCTTCAAACACAGACTACATCAAAGTACTTCCCACAGCACAACCAAGTTTACAGTTTACTGGGGAAGACAATTATGATATTCACAAGTTTTTGAGGGACTGTGAAGACCAAATACATAGGCTACAGCTTGCTAGTGATGCGGAGAAGATTTGGCATGTGAAAGCAAATATCAAATCAAATTCTCATGATTCTGAAATGATGGAGGCATCCTTGTTTTACTCTGGGCCTACTGACTCAGAATTATGAACAGTTTAAGGAAGCCTAACCCACATTTTTGCAAGTGATTGCTATGTGCGAGATGCTTGGGTGTTCAGGTATGTAAACAGGGCTCAGCAGTACCCTAACTGTTTAGTGAAAGTCAAGCATTGGCGAAGGCAGGCACGTGTTATGTAGAGGCTAGCAAAGCCTTATCGAAATCGGGCTGGGGAGACTTGACTTTGGGAATGACTTTTGAAAGAGTCGCGCGGTTACTTGAATATTTACAGTTTCTAGCTTGTTTGAACTCTGCTACTCGAGCTCATGTACTTAGGCAGCCGAAAAGACCTCCCGAAACATCCTTGCCTGATATGAGCTTTAAGCTAATGGCAAAGGCTGAAGGAGAGGGTAGTAGTGTCCTAGCCATTCACACAGAGAAACCTCCTGGGAAGTATTGTACAGTGTGTAAAAAGGCTGGACATACAGACAAAAAATGTTGGCATGCTAAAAAGGCGGCACGCCATGCAGCCAAGGCCAACTCGACTGCCACGTCTGAGCCTGGTTTTGGGAAGCAGGTGAGTAACAAACAACCCAGTACTAGTTCTCCACAAGCAAACCCGACCAAGGCCACGAAGTCAGAGGGGACAAGGTGGTGTGTCATACATGGGCATTGTCCTCATGAAACAGACTGTTGCCCCTTTGTCATTGAAAAGAGGAATAAACTAGGAAACCAAGCTAGTTCGGGAAGCTCGGGGCCACACGCCAAAGTAATTAAACTAGTACAATCCACTGATGCGTGTGTGGCAGCTATTACTAAGGTGGACTTATTATCTATTCCTTGGATCATAGGGAAAGGTCAAGTGTCCCTTGATCGTAGATACAGGGGCATGTACAAACATTATTTCTAGTAAAGCGCTGGAAAGACTTAAAAGTGAAATGCCTCTAACAAACTGGACAGTATCACCACCTGATGTAATGTTGACAGGTGTGACAGGGAGTAGAATGAAGATTGTAAGCCAGGTGCCGTTGACATTGAGGGCAGAAAACGATCTCCTGTGTTACGTGCTACGTTTTATGTGGTTGAGGATTTTCCTCTGCCAGCTGATGGGCTGTTAGGCTTTGAGACCATGTAGGATTATGATATAGTAATACACCCTCAAAGACATTCCATTTCCTTTAATGGGAAAGAGTTTGTAGGCCTTAATCCCTCAGCGACACAAACTGGAACTGGCATCCAATCAGGAGCCGTCCAACCAGTTGTGACCCCGACAAGTGAAGCGTCAAGGGAGTCCCCGGATGCACATGAAGCGGAGGGTATGGACTGGAAGAAAGTCAGGGCTATAGTGAGTGGTAATCACCACTTACCCAGTCGAACTGTCTGTAAAATTCATGTCCGAGTACCTGACGTGTCGGTGGGAACTGATGTAGCATGCTTAACTGAGGCTGTAAAACATAAGGCATTGTCGCTGGAATCGACTCTGACTAGCGTTGGCCAAGACCAGAAGACGCCCCTCTTCATCGCAAATATGAGTGGTGGCGCAGTTAAGCTCAGAGATGGTTGTTATATAGGCGACTTGATGTGCTATGGTGCCCCCATAAAGGAAGTCGACGACGTGCCGGTGATCTCTCCTGTAGTTACATCTCAAGCAACGACTCAGTCGGAACCCGTACGTCTGGCTAAGGAAAAACAGCTGGAGCAATACGTGAAGGTCACGGATAATGTAGACCATAAAACACGACTCCTAGCCCTCCTTAGAGAATTTTTCGACGTAGTAGCACTTCCAGGAGAAGCGCTGGGTAGGACGGATAGGGTGAAGCATCATATTGGTTTGTGCCCTGGTACAAATCCAGTTTATGTGCCTGCATACCGTCTACCGCACAGCCAAAGGGAAGCAGTGGATGAGGAAGTTGAAAGGATGCTTTGTGATGAAGTTATCTAGCCTTCCTCCTCGCCTTGGAATGCACCACTCTTTCTAGTGCCTAAGAAGGACGGTGGTGTGAGACCTGTTGTGGATTTTCGGCAAGTGAACAAGGTAACAGTACCGGATCGTTACCCGATTCCGCATCTGCGAGACTTACTTCAATCATTAGGTAAGGGAAATACTGTGTTTACTTGTCTGGATCTAGCGTCAGGGTATTGGCAGGTGGAGCTGACCGAAGAGTCGCATCCCATTACTGCTTTTAGCACTCACCGTGGGCACTTTGAATTTCTCCGGATGCCTTTTGGACTGAGTAATGCTCCTTTAACATTTCAGTGGATGATAAACCAATTGTTTGGCGAGATGTTAGGGCAAGACGTCTTAGCGTATCTAGATGATCTAATCATCGTGAGTAACAATGTTAACAGTCATTTTAACAAGTTAAAACGAGTGATGGAAACCTTGAGATCCGCAGGTCTGAAAATTAAGCTGTCAAAGTGTGTTTCTGAAATCCAGTATTAGTTTTTAGGACACCTAGTTGATGGTAATGGCATCAAGACTGTGCCGGACAAGGTAAGGCCAATGTTAAATTTTCCTACACCACAGAACAAGGATCAGATAAGATCGTTCCTAGGCCTCACTGGCTTTTATAGGAGTTTTGTCCACAGGTATGCCATCATAGCATCACCTTTAACAACGCTACTTAAGAAGGACGCTGTATGGAAATGGGGACCCTCGGAAGAGAAAAGCTTCAATGAGCTCAAACAAGCCATGTCAGAAACACCCGTATTAGCGTTTCCTGATTTTACTCAACCTTTCTATCTGTGCACGGACGCCTCAGGTCTGTGTCTGGGAGCGGTGTTACAGCAGAAGGATGAGCAAGGTAAGACACATACCATAGCGTATGCTAGTAGGGCATTAAGACCCCCAGAGAAGAACTATTCGACGACACATTTGGAGACATTAGCAGTCGTGTGGGCGTTAGGACATTTCCAGGATATTATCTTTGGCTACCGGATAATTGTTTTAACCGACCATGCACCCATACGCGACTTGTTTAAAGGAAAAAACTTTCACGGTAAGGTTGCGCGTTGGTTTGGCAAGGTAATGGAGTGTGATCCAGAGGTCAGATATTTACCAGGCCGTCAAAATGTTGTAGCCGACGCGTTGAGTAGAAACATTGCTGCTACCATAGCCGAGGATGTTGCTCTTGCTGAGTATTCCTCAGACACGGTAAAAGCGGAACAACGTAATGATGCGATGTGGTCTCAAGTCATCTGTGCCTTGGAGTCTGGCGACGAGACTTGTCTACCTGAACTCCCAGTACCAATGACTCACTTCCATCTTCAACAGGGTCTTTTGTATAAGCAACCCCCAGGGAAGGACACTGCATATCAGTTGGTTGTTCCTGCTACCTTACAGCAAGCCGTGCTACAGTTAGTTCATGACGTACCTCAAGCGGGTCATCCCCGTCGCGATAGATGCATACGTGAGGCGAGAAAGAAATACTATTGGCCGACCATGAGGAAGGACATAGAAGCCCACGTCAGTCAATGTGTCAAATGCGCGGAAATACGAGGAACGACGGGACTTCCGACTCCCATCTTAGAGTATCCTCTACCGGAAAAACCCTGGGATACAGTCTCCATTGATCTCTTAGCGTTGCCGAGAAGTCGTCAAGGTTCAAGTTATGTACTGGTGGCAGTGGACCATTTCTCACGATTCACTGTTTTAGCACCTTTACAGACGAAAACTTCAGAGGAGGTGGCGCACGCTTTTGTGACTTCAGTGATTTGTCCATACTCTACACCCAAGGTATTGCTCAGCGATAATGGCAGTGAATTTCGTAACCAGGTGTTACAAGAAATCTGTCGTATGTATGGAGTAAAGCAAGTTTTTGTAACGCCTTACAGTCCTAAGAGCAATGGCCTGGTGGAGAGAACAAACAGGAAGATACTGGAAGTCTTGAGACCAGTAATAACCTCAAATCAGGAGGATAACTGGGAAGACTGGTTACCACATATAGCGGCGACCATCAACTCCTCAGAAAATTCATCAACTGGCAAGTCTCCTCATTATATCCTTTATGGAGAAGAGAAAGTGTTACCCTACGATTTGTTGGCTGGACCTCCTACTCCAGTATACAACGAAGAAGACTACGCAAAGGTACAGTTGTTGAAATTCCAACGTATACACAGTGAAGTACGGAAAAGATTAAAAGCCTCAAGAGCGGAGATGATGGCGAAACAACACAAAGGTAGTCAAGAAAAGACGTTACAGGCAGGCCAGAAGGTCATGATCCACAACCCTGAGAGAATTTCCAAGCTCAGACCTAAGTTCCGCGGGCCATATACCGTTGTGGAACGAGTACGTGGAAATACTTATAGAATAAAGGATGAAGCTAATGGAACTCAGGAGGCAGTACATGCTGATAGGATCAAACTAGTAAGTCAAGAGCTAGGCCTATCGTCTGATGTGTTGTGCCCTCTGTCTTCGTTGCAGTCTATGTCGTCATCCGTACCTGTCCCTAACCAAGAGTATCGCAGCAAGCTATGAACCCACAACAAGAGTGATTTAGGGAGTATCTACTCTTGCAGAAAAAAATGTGGCTGTGGCTCAAACTCCTTGTGCGTTGCTTGGGGTGGACCTATGGAAAGACGTCGGACATGGACACGACTGCTTTAATGCCAGGAGCACTGAAGAGCCCACTTGGAGAAGTCGTAGTAGTAGAAGATGCAGTATGCGTCTACTATCCAATGGAAGGCTATCTCCAAATGCCAGATATTGTCAAGGAGGTCTCCAAGGACTTGTCGAATCTCAGACAGCAACTGTTGGAAGTGGGAAAGATGTTTAATCGAAACCCACATTGACGAACTCTGACACTGAAGCTTTGGAACGAACCTTGCATGGAATGTTGAGCTTCAGACTAGGGATATAGATAGGCTCACCGACAGGCTCACTAACTTGCATGTAGCTTTACCTAACGTACACTCTGATCTTTCCAAGCATGTCCATGCACGTACTAAGAGAGGACGTGTGGATTTTCTAGGAATCCTGTCTCAACAACTCTTTGGTACGGCATTAGATAAGGATGTAGTGCAATTGGGTAGACAGATGCATGACTTGACACTGGCCGCTAAAGCCATTAATAGATTAATCATGCATGTGTATAAACAGTTAGATGAGTTCACTAACAAAGCTAACGAGATAATTAGGACTACCAACCATCTAGTAGAGCTTGTGAACAACATCCAAATTAACCTACCAACCCTAGCTAACTTGGTGTTATTCGCTGAGTACTTACATGCTCTCGACGAGTCAACCACTGCTTTGGAGAAGCATGCAGCCAATATGGTGGACGGCTTAATCGATGCAAGTTTGAACAGGGTTAATGCTTTATTGCTGCCTACTAATATACTAACAAATGCACTTGATATAGCAATGTGGAAGCATGGACTTATGCCACTCTTCGATCTGAGTCAACTGGAATATTATTACCCATTGTTAGAGGCCCAGTTGACCCATGAAGGCATCCTGATTTTGGTACCTATGAGGAATGCTGTAACATACCAGGCATGGCGGTTCATTTCCTTCCCTTTTGCTACTGCTAATAATACACTTGTTGTTATTGAAGAGGGTCCAGAGGTGCTAGTTGTCTCAGATGACAAGAAATATGTAGCAGAAACGACTGTGGATGAATTTGAGAAGTGTAAGGCCTCATTTCTTGATCTCCATGTATGTCCTGCTTTCCATTTTGTCTTCGTACCATTAAAGGTAGAGGAGTGTAAGAGGGCCTTGTTGGACACAAATACTTCCTCTGCTCTGCAACGTTGCACCTTCCAACCCATTCAGTTGAAGTCAGTTTTCCATGCTCATATTCATGCGAAACAGTACTTTTACTTTCCTGAGACAGAGGATGTAACTGTGATTTGTGCCTCACAGAATCAATTCCTTACAGTAAAAGGGTACTATATTGCACCTGATTTTTGTGAGTTACACAGTAAAGAGATAGCAGTTCTGCCTAGCAAGCATCATCTAGCTTTGACAGTGAACTTTTCATCCCAGTTACGACCCTTTTTACCTTCATTCAATGTTACTTCCTTGAATGTGAACAGGCTGTCTCATGTATTAAAGGAGCTTACCTTCCTCTCCCACCTGAACAGGACTGATTTAGAGCCTTATGTACTGTCCTATCTTCCTTCATACCTTTCCCCTTCCTGTTTTGGTCCTGGCGTTGGTCTTCTACTTATTGTGGTCTTGTCCTGTGTTTGTGGTTTAGGCTACTATTAAGGCGCCAATTAAGGAACCCACTGATACCACGTGTCCGTACTCGAGGATTGCAAGTGGATGTTCCTGAATAGTTAGCTACCCTACACTCTGGTTAGGCTACACGGTAGTTAGGACAACAATGTCGACGAGGACGTCAATGGTGTGGCCGAGCGATGTTCTGGTGTCAACATCTTTTTCCATAAGAAGTTGTAGTATCACACATTTTACATAATAATTTTTAAAGCTGTTTAGTCATAATTAACAGTGTGTAATGAAGTGTGAATGATGAACAACCAAATATCATTTCACTGTTAGCTGTAGTATAGGAAGAAGTTGGATGGCAGACCACAAGGGCCACCCTGTTTCAATTATAAAATGAAGGTTAGGAGGAGTGAAAAGATATCTGAATAGTACGTTAGTGTAAAGTCCTGGGGAACCATTTATTATGTTGGTATATGTGAATGTACTTAATGCCATTTTATAGAGGTGTATAATGTGCTAGTAGAGTTGTCATTTATCTCTACTTTTTGCATAAGCCCAGAGTATATGTAATGCTCGGCACCTCACTTTTTAGCTGACCTCAGCACCGCGCCCTAGTCGGCTCGGTGAGTGTACAGCGTCAGAGGCCGTTTTACAGTTTTAAAGGGAGGTTGTATCGCTCTTACATATCTCTCGGGTCGCAGTTATATTATTCTGTACCCAATAAAGAGAGATTTAATCTGCTCATTTCTGTCACCTTACGCTACCACTTAATAACAGACCAGCTTCCACCTTCTCGTGGCAGAGGACCTTTGGTGGGAAGTGTCGGGCAGTGACGGCGAGTAGCTGACGTGTACTACAGACAGTGTCGTCGATCCAACACGGTGGTCTAGTTATACTATAACAGCAGAACACTTAATATGTAGTCAACTGCTACTCCATAACGGCTACATTAAATTGGTGGCCAGCAGTGCGACGATACATTATTGGTGCTAGCGGTGGCACGATATTTAGTGCTAGCCATGTACCAATACATCGTGAGATCTTTGTCATGCATAGGAGACGTCGGTTTATTCCCGAATTAGTCCGCCAGATGATGTCCATGAGATCATCATCCCTGACCTCATGTTTCAGGAACTGTCTAAGACGTCTCCCATTAATAAGTTGTGAAGGAGTAATAGGAAGTGTATCTTGAAGGTCACCGTATGTATATCCAAGTTGCCTGTTATTGACTTTGGCCTCAAGTTCCAATAATACAGTATCCAACTCTTCACAGGTTACTAAAGCTCGACACAATACCTTTCGCAGGCCAGGCTTTAGGATCCCTATCACTCTTTCCCAGATGGCACCGAACCATGGCGCCCTGGCCAGTATGAACCGCCACTAACAGTTTACTTTAACCAATTCATTCTGTAACCTCGGATCGTTTTTTAACTCCCTCAACACACTGGCTCCACCTATAAATGTAGTGGCATTATCGCTACTTATGAGTTCAGGAAAGCCTCTCCTGCTACAGAATCGACGGAAGGCATGAATGAAGGACTCACAGGAGAGGTTTGACACCGCCTCAAAGTGTATTGCCCTAGTAACAGCACAGGTAAACAAGACTACATATAATTTTCCTACGGTACACTTTTCTTTAATGGGTAGAGCACTTGTGTAGTTTACTCCTGTTACTTGAAATTGATTCAATTCCTGAACCCTACAGTATGGTAACGGCAGAGCCTGTACAGCACTATATGGGGTACCTTGTAACCTTTTACAAGTTATACATTTTCTTAAAACCTTTACAACCTGTCTGATCCTAGGAATCCAAAATCTTTGTATTATGTAACGTACAACATAACTTACTCCACTACGGCTACACTCCTTGTGGCAGTACTCAGATAGGAGAGCCGCTAACCTATGTTTACTAGATATTAGGATAGGGTACTTTGCTTCCTCCTGTAAGTCCGACAACTGTAACCTACCTTTACAACGCAATAGCCCACCTTCCAAATAGAGGCCTAACTGCTTCACGACATTACTTGGTGTGCCCTTTCCAGTGGACAAATAATGGTAATCCTCAGGGTACTCTTCCATTTGAGCTAACTTAATCATTGCTGATTCTGCTGTCCTTAATTCTGGCACTGTCAGATAAGCTGGCATTGTCTCGTGTGTTATTTGTCTGCTATCTTTCAGTGTCTTGATGAATCTCAATACCCATGCCATCACATGCCTTGTCTTCACATAAGAACCATATCGATCCCAATTCAATATAGCAGGAAGGGTTGCCGATACTGGCAATGACAGGGTCTCCCAGGAGACAATCCGCGATGATCCCCAACTTCCTCAAATGGACCATTTTCCGGCCACATATTTTGGTGAGGTAGCCATGTGGGCCCTCCCCACCACAAAGAGGAACCTATTAAGGACGCATGTGAAGTCCCTGCGAAAACCACATCACTGGGGTTGTCCTTCATAGATACATAATGAAAGTCAGCATCAGGGACTAATGCCTTTATTTCATCAGTTCTGTTCTGAACATATACAGGCAACAGTTTTTTACTAGACAACCAATATAGGGTTATCTGGCTATCCATCCAGCGGTATATGTTCTCTATGCTTAACTCGTCTGCATAGGCCTCATAAATATACTTGGTGAGACGAGCTGCTAGCATGACAGCTGTCAGTTCTAATTTTGGTATAGTGAGGGGTTTAATGGGTGTTACTTTGGCCTTTGCCATAGCTAATCTACTACTTCCTTCACTAACTAAGTAGGCTGCTACTCCATAAGCAGTGGTGCTTGCGTCACTAAACTGATGCAGCGTGACCTTTTTATTATCAGTGACTTGGCAGGGAAACACAATATTGGTACTGTTAATCGCATCCTCATATATCCCCTGCCATTCAGCCTCCTTATCTTCCGGTATGGGAACATCCCACCCACATTCAATACGCCATAGATCTTGCACAAATATTCTTGCACGGATGGTCACCGGCAATAATACTCCCAGAGGGTCAAACACACCTGCAGTTATGCTCAGCACCTCACGTTTTGTCACTACTGTGGGTCTACTTTCGTGTCCCTTGACCTGCAACATATCCATATCAGTTAGGCAATTAATGCCAGGTACATTTACCTTCTCCTGAACTTCAGAAGCCAAACCCTTTAGGTGGAGTAACTTCTGCAATTTCACACTGTTTGTTACCCACTCTCTTAACCCTGGAATAGTAGCGCTGTCAGCATCACGTGCCTACTAGTGATGTCCGGAATCCTGAACAAACTTTGGGGGTAGAAATATACATATAGGAATGGTACAGTTTATTTTTAAAAATTTTCACTTAGATTAGATGCAAATCTTAACTCTAGGAACTATGAACTAAATGTATTTAACTAAAACAACATTATAAAAAAAATAAAGCAAAAAATGTGTAAAAATGACAATGCTACATCTTTGTAATCTTTTCACCACTGCCAGCCACAGTGTTGCCTGATGGTGATGACTTGTGCCAACATGAAGTCCAGACGTCCCCCGATATGCTCCAGCCTCCCTAGACAAAATTCGACACATTACATGATATGTTTCGTAGGCATACTTACAAGGTCCTATTTTAAAAACGTTGTACGG
>NW_027643203.1:0-23330 GCF_032717465.1 Coenobita brevimanus | reverse complement strand
AGGACGAGGAGCTCATCTAGTCCCTCGCGCAAAGAAACCTGAGGTGATTCAGGAACGAGGGCAAATTATTAGTCGGAATATGACTGGCCAAACCTTAACCCGCCCCATCCCGACGTTTTCTGGGCAGTGGTACGCCCCAGTCCCGACATTTTTGGACCTTTTTTTTTTTAGGCTCAAACATTCGCTTTTGGTGAGAAACATCGAAAATTCATAGAGAAATCGCTCACCTGAGGTTTGAAATACTCGATCCAGGTACGAGTACCTCCTTACCTGACTGGGTTTTCTAACAGGCTGGCACCAAAACAAACCAGTTCTATGGGATGGTAACTACTTTATCCATTCATAAACAGTATTGATTTATTTACTTGGTACGAATTTATATGTAGTACAAGAGTATATTGGTTTTCAAACAGTAATATAGGCATTATAAGCATTGTTTCACTCACTAACTCATCACCATTCATGACCTTTTTTTCCCACATTACCTGATCATCATTTCTGACTGTTTCTTCCTCTAATGCTATGTAAACTTTGTCTTCCACATTGTCATCAACTGGGGAATCACTCTGGCCCTGAATGTCTTTATTGGGCAGGTCACTGGTAACAGGTGAATTGTCGAGACAATGGCGTGCAGGGGGGGGGGAGGTTATGCGGTGTAAGGGATTGTCCCTGCTTGGCATCTTGTAGAGGAATAGAGGAAGGTGTCCTGTGTATACGTGCCAAAAATCACTCACGAAATCACTTGCGAAAATTGAAAATTGTGCAAATTAGGGACCTTGCAATGTTGCCGCGTTAATTTACGTCTCTGGGATGTGAGTGCACCTCATGTGAGGACGTGAATTCACGTCTCCAGGACGGGGCGGGTTAAGTCACATAAGTTGGGAGATGGGTCATAGTCACAATATCGTGAAATTGTGGGTTCGTTGTCGATACCGGGCTGAAGGCCACATGATGACCACACCCACACCGGGATGACCACGAGTTAGCACACCAGAAGAGGATGCCAGGATTGTTGCTGCTTTGCAGGAAGCACCATTGAAAACAGCGATCCAGACAACCAAATGACTAATGGTGCTTGATATACAGGAAGAGTCAATCTTAATTCATTCATCAGCAGTGTATTCATAGTCTTGAATACTTAGATATGGTTACCCAAATAAACTTAATTGGTAGAAACATTTGCTGCAGACTTACGTCATGGGAGCCCATAAAATATTCTGTAAAGTTATATGGAAGTTATTCAATAAGAATAAAAAAAATGCCTTTGATGGAGTATAATGAGATTTATATACTATTTCATTTGTTATCAAGGTCATTATTTTACATCACAACTTCCAGCATCTTTTGTAAACCCTTTCACAAGAAAACATAACTAACTTATCTACAAAACTGATTTATGTGTATGTAATGAAATCTATAACTTGAAGGAGCTGGAAAATTGAAGGCCAAACGTTGCTGCATTATACTGAAAGAAAGCTTGCTATTCATCTATTGGTAACAACTATTGCAAATGCTTCAACGGGAAAGGATAAGTAGGTTAAAAACCAATTTGGCATTTTATGACGACATACTGGTAATAACTGCCAATATTAGGGACAGCTGCAAATAACATTATGAGAAATGGAGATACCGATGTCACTTTCTCTTAGCAGATACGGCCTCGTGGGGTTTGTTAGTCTGCTGCCTTTATGGATATGTTAATTTTTCCATGTATTAATCTGCAGAACCTTTTCTAAGCAGTTAAGTTTCTTCCTTCAATGTTGTAACTGCTGGTAAGCCTGCAACGCCAGAAGTGACGGATGAGGATAATTTTCGATGAACTGTAAAGCGTATACTGGGGTTAAATTGTCATATTGCTTGGGTTGTCTTTCAAAGGCGAGGATTGCTTTGCAACATGACCTGATTGAGATATAATATCAGGAAACTACAAACGGACACACACTTTAACACACACCTGTTCATTAGGCCCACACACTTATCCATCTACCTTACTATCTACCAACCTGTTTAGGCCCTTTGTATCTTGTCTTAGAATCTCTCATGATAAGGTCAACAGGCCAAGTTTACTTAAGCCCTTACACTCCAACGCCAACCACCAACCTTATTACAGAGCAATGATCTGCAGTACATAAATCTGTGTGTATAGCAATTCTATATTGCAATGCTTACTGAAAAGTATGTATTTCTACCAGTACACCATTCACGTTTTTATGATTCCATGTTTATTGTCTTCTATCAGTCAATATTCTTATCTGCTTATTTTTGCATTCGCCTTTTCATATTCCCATTCTTGGATCTACCCATCCTGTTTATTCACCATTTTCTTTTTGTATATATGCTATGTCTGTCTTGCCATGTGTCCGTCGTACCATGTGTCCATCTTTTCATGTGTCCAGCTTGCCATTTGTTAGTATTTATATTTGTCCTTATGTCTGTAGGCCTATTGGGAATATGTCTCTCAGTATATACCCCGATTTTATACTTAATATGAATTTCAGGGACCTCCAGTTGCCCTTGAATCCTCAAGTCATCCACACAAGATCGCATGAGAGAGGCCATTCTTATTATATGCCGGCCGTGAAGCAGGTCCTCATAACTGCGCATCGGGAAGAGGCTTGGCTTTGCCAACGCATTGTGATGGAGGGGGAGGCCTTCTGGCAATCTGTCATATTTATGGATGAAAATACTTTTCAACTATATCTGCCCCTGGTCGTTAATGCTGGAGCCTAATAAATCCACACTATCTCTGAAATCACATTTATGAAATACAGCAGTCTGGACGAATCTCGCAGAGAATGCATGGATGTATATGATATGGGGATGTGGGAGAGCTCGTTGAAGTAGTCAGTAATTTAAAATCAGAACAGTATATTCACATTCTCATTCAGACCACATTCTTGCCCGCGGAGCGAGCATACGTTATACCAGAGCCTCTACCTATATATATTATTCAAGACAGATCCCCCATACACCACAGTCACACAGTCAAAAAGTGGTTTTCACGCCACCCACAAATAAACTTCATTGATTGGCCTTCCAAAGGATGTGATATTAACCCAACTGAGAACTTCCCTGATAACATGGGGTTACTGGGCCAATATCAGCTCATTTCGGATTAGTATTGGTACAACCGGCTTGCGGTGAATCGCATATGACATGCATTGGCTTTATACACAAAATACTCTTCCATTCCAATTTTGGCAAACCAGAACTGAATCAGAATATTGTTGCCAATGCTAGCATATACCTGAATTAGGTCTATGTAGTCAAACCCTTGACACGCCATTTCCAGTTTTTTTTTTCAGTGTTTGCCTACATATAAATTTTACAGTTTTTAAGTTAATTTTAGGTAGAGAACACTGAAACAAAAAAATGGCTAGTTAATCGATGATCTTAATTATTCTATTTTTACTTGAAAATTTGAACATTATTCATTGTATTATGTTTTCCGAAAAACAATTGGTTATTTATTATTATTATTATTATTATTATTATTATTATTATTATTATACTTCCACTGCCCGCAGTACCACTGATGTCTATCTCTCCGATATTTGAAGGGCAAATTACACTATTTATACTAAATTTTACTTGGCAAAACTCCGTGTTATCTTAGTAGTTCAATAGATACTTCGTTATTACTGTGATAAAGTAAATATTGATTTTGTGTAATTTATACTTTTTTCCCCTTCGTATGCTAAACTTGTTTTATTATTATTATTATTATTATTATTATTTCAAACTATTTGGCTCCAGTACAGGTCTGGCAGTCTGTCCAGTAGAATTATTTGCACAATATATACCAGACATGTTTTAACAAAGAACCAAAAAATATAAACTGCAGATGTTTGAGAGCCGTAAGACGTAGACTTATCACAAACTTTTCCGAGCTCCAAACCACCTTTAAATCACCTTGTATTGTGCTGAATCTCACTATTCAACTAAGACATGAATGATGTTCAGCCCAGTTCAAGGTAATTCAAGAGAAGAAAAGCGGATATGGAGTTTTGCCTTTAATGGTCAGATACATAACCAGCACTGGTAACAGATAGTTCTGTAATGGTTATGGATAGGTCTGATACAGCAGTACATGTTTACACGAATCGACATGTACCCAGCAAACACTGAAATGACGAGCCAGCACTGGCATATGACGGAACTAAGGGAAAATGACAAATGTCCACTGGACCGATTCCTGGCCATAATATTTTGTTTATATCAGTAGGCCAAGTGATGTAAAATTGGGTTGGGCTGATATATAAATAAAACTTTTTCCCGATACTGGGCTGAAACGGCAACCATACTTTGGACCGCTTCCTGCAAGTAATGGTTTTATATATATATATATATATATATATATATATATATATATATATATATATATATATATATATATATTGAGCCTATTGGTGTAAAAACATGTATTGGACGGATATATATATATATATATATATATATATATATATAATGGTAGATAAAAATGGTAGATTACTAGTGGAGAAGGGAGAAAAAGTGAGCAGATGGAGAGAACACTTTAAGGAATTGTTGAACGTAGAAGATGGAAGTAATGCGACTATAAGTGGCTGGGGAATGGCTGGGAGAAGGAGGGAGGTGAGAAGACAGGAAGAAATCAGTAGGATAGAAGTTGTGGAAGCAATGAAGAAAGTTAAATCGGGGAAAGCCCCAGGAATTGATGGAGTGTGTGGTGAAATGCTGAAGCATGGGGAAGAGATAGTAGTAGAATGGATGTGGAAGATGTGCAGATTGGCTTGGGAGGAAGGTAGAGTCCCGGAGGATTGGAAGTCAGGTATAATTATTCCCTTGTACAAAGGAAAAGGGGAAAAAGAAGTGTGTGGTAATCATAGGGGCATTTGTCTTCTTAGTATAATAGGAAAAGTGTATGGTAGGATACTTATAGACAGAGTTAGAGAAAGAACAGAGAAATTAGTTGGAGAAGAACAGGGAGGCTTTAGGAAGGGAAGAGGTTGTGTAGATCAGATATTCATTCTTGGATCTTTAGTGGAAAAGTTTCTAGAGAAGGGATAGAAGTTGTATGCGGCTTTCATGGATCTGGAGAAAGCATATGACAGGGTGGATAGACAAGGATTGTGGAAAGTGTTAAGAATATATGGAGTAGATGGGAAGTTGTTGAATGCTGTGAAGAGTATGTACGATGGTGCGAAGGCTGCAGTGCGTGTGGATGGTGAACTAAGTGAATTTTTCCCTTTGAAAGTTGGTTTGAAACAGGGATGTGTCATGTCTCCATGGTTGTTCAATCTATACATGGATGGGGTAATAAAAGAGGTACAAGGTAGGGTAGTGGATGTTGGAGTGGCCCTGGTGAGAGAGGATAGTGTTTGGAAACTCCCTGTACTGTTGTTTGCAGATGATACTGTGTTGTTGAGTGAAGACGAAGGGGAGCTGCAAGGCTTGGTGGATGAGTTTGGGAGAGTGTGTAAGAAACGGAATCTAAAGTTGAATGTAGGGAAGAGTAAAGTGATGGTCTTTGAGAGAGGTGAAGTTAGTGAATGTACAGCGAGGTTGGATGGTGAGGAATTGGAAAATGTGAGTACGTTTAAGTACTTGGGTAGTGTGATGAGTAAGGATGGAGGTTTGGAAGGTGAAGTGCTTGAAAGGGTACAGCAGGGAAGAAAGGTTGCTGGTTCTTTGAAAGCAGTGATAAGAAACAGGGAAGTGAGCATGGAAGTGAAAAAGTTACTACATGACAGTATTGTGATACCAACTCTAACGTACGGAAGTGAAGCTTGGACATTGTTGGAAGGACACAAGTCAAGAGTGAGAGCAGTGGAAATGAGTTATTTAAGAGGAGCCTGTGGAGTCACGTGGAGAGACAGGCTGACGAATGAGGATATAAAGGAACGTTGTGGTGTGGATGTGGATGTGATAGGAAGTGTTAAGAGGAACACACTGAGGTGGTTTGGACATGTGGAGAGGATGGAGGGTGAAAGACTGACGAAGAGAGTGTATGTGAGTGAGGTGGAGGGGGGAAGAGGGAGGGGGAGGCCGAGGATGAGATGAAGGGATGGGGTGGAGAGGTATATGAGAGAGGGGGGTGTGAGTTGGGAGCAGGGCAGTGAAATGGCGGGGGACAGGGCGACTTGGAGGCGATTTGTTTGTGGCCACCCCAAACGGGATTGAGGCGTCTGGCAATAGATAGATAGATAGATATACATATATATATATATATATATATATATATATATATATATATATATATATATATATATATATATATATATACTTTCGAAAACTGGGTCAAGAATGGTATTAAAATGTTGGCCCAATCTGTGTATTGCTGATCACGCCAATCAAGCAGCTATCAACTGAGTGCCTTAATTGTACATCATCCACCACATATCATTTTCATATATTGGATAACTGAAATATATATTATATAACATAGAAATTTCGACAGAGACGGGAGTTTTTCACTGGCAACTGCCTTGTTATAAAACGAAAGCCTTATTTTTGGTAATGTTTTTAAGGAACTGAACTTGTTTTTCAGCTTACTAGATCATAGTTGATAATATTAATGTTAAAGGGGCATCATACACACAAAATATATGCAGTTCGGTCTATACAATGGTCAGATTTGCACTGTTGGCTATGAGGGTTGTCCGTGAATCAGTGGTTAAGATGCACTTATTTGATGTGTTGGAGGCATGGGTTCGAGTCTCACACCAGGCAGTTAATTTAATTTGTTTCATTTCAGAGATTCCATCCCTTGGCAGCAATTCGGGACAGACGAAGATACTGAGCTGGCAACATAGTGTGTATTCATAGATTTAGTGTGTATTCATAGATGTACTGTATGTAACTTGGGTAAGAAGGACTCCACTCAGTAAATCAGCTGTCAGGTGTTGTGGACTGTGCGGTAGGCATTCAGAGGACAAAGGGTCGAATCCCGATTATTTAATTTTTTAAGAAGCATTTAAAAGATAAAAGTTTACAATGTTATTCCCTCAAAGTAAGAAAAAGTAAATTTCAAGATATGTTAATTTCGAGCTATCCAGACACAACTTACTTGTAAATTGGCCCGATTGCTTACACCCAGTTCAGATTTGATTACTGGCTTCCGATACAGACATGATGTTGGGCCAGAACAGAACTGCATCTGGATCTATGTGCAAACGGTTGTCGGCACTTGCACTGGGACGATTCAGGTCATCTGGCTTGCCTGTACAATTCCAACACCACGTGCCATCGAAAGCCAGCATCGGTAAGGTTCTGATCGAACACAATCATGTTTGATAGGCTTGGGGGAATTATGGTAAAGAATGAGAGGTAGAGGAAAATAAATCTCTCATGATGAGTAAGGGTAGGGAAACTTGGGAAAGCATCCAAAGATCTCCGAATCTTTGCTCAGACCTCGTCAGCACCCCTCAATCTCGACTTCAGAAAGTTATTGATTGAGAGAGGATGGAGTGGCTACAGAAACAGTCAGTATTATTGATAATGAAGTTTTACGTATTTATTCTTATTCACAGAAAATAATATTAATATGTCAATGTATAATAATAGAAGTATAGAAGCTTATGAAGATAGTTTGGGCTCGTTATGTTTATCAGTAATTATGGATAATTATTAATATATAACAAATATTTTACTTCAGCATGGCTAGAATTATCACTAGAGACGTATTAGTGTATAAGACTATAGTAAAAAGTGACATTATATATATGCAAACCTTGGGAAAGAGCAGCTGCCCCACTGCGTGTTGTCGCTTGTTGGAGTGTTATATCATGAGGCGAAATTTACAAGTAAGAGTTTTCCATCAATGTGACTGCTATGTAGTTCTCAGCCTTGCAGACGTTAAAGCTAATTCGCACATCAGTTCAAGAATCCTCCACACCCCTTAGAGTTCCCATTAGAGCTGGCTTCTTGTGTCTGTCATGTCAGTTTTAGCCATATTAATGAGTTTCTGTTACGCCATCTGTGCTTCTGTGAATTTCAATAAAGGTTTGGTTGCCTGTTACCAAGATGAATTAGTGACTCCAGTTTTAACCGAGGAGCTGTGGACTCTGCTTTGGGAGTTTGTATATACGATTTTTGTAGTAAATATCTGCCACATATGAGTTATGTGTAGTTATTAAGAGTGTCATCACATGACCTACTTATTAGGTTGTACTTAATAATACTTCAGTGATATATTACAACTAATTTTAAGTCATTCCAATTGCTCATGCCAATGTCACCTACTTTGTTCGTGTCAAACGTATATATCTTTAATTTTATAGTCCTTGTGCCCGCCAAAGATTTAGCAACCCATGGGCTAGTTTTAGTGTTCAGGTTTACCTTCATTATTGATGTTTGGAAATTTAACATAATTTCTACAGTTATTAGTTCGACAATCCTGTTAGAACCTGCTTGATTTTGTTCTTGTAACTTTTTTAGTGTTAAGTGAATTAAGTTAAGAATTTTGAATTGTCTATTTCTTTCCACTTTTTTTTGTCATTGCAATTTGTTTAGACTTTACTACTGTTTTCCCCCTGTTTGAACTTAAGACATGGTGTGGCTAGCTGCTCTCTCTGACTCTAAAATTTCCGTTGCACACTGTACCTTGATCTTCACGCAGTTAGATAGACCTTTATCTCCCATCTCGTCGTAACTATATATATATATATATATATATATATATATATATATATATATATATATATATATATATATATATATATATATATATATATATATATATATTATGGAAGAGTGTTCGTCTCGCACTCTGGTGGATGCGGATTCGCCTCCCGCCAGAGTTGTAAAATCTTTTGGGAAGCATTCACCGAGCCACTTACTGCTTTGGCGGACATAAGGGGGTGCTGTGGTTGAACCAGTGTCACAAACTAGTATGCTTGCACCCAGTCGGCTTAAGGCGGGCCGATTACATTTGGTTCACAGACTACACACATCCAAAGCCACTCCAACATTACAATCACACTCACTAGCACGTCTTAGCCTATTACAGTCTCTACCAGACAGCCTAAGCCACTGGGTAGTGGTACATTGGCTGTAACGTCCCTGCTTCGGTAGGGATAGGCCGGTCCTGCAGTGGACACTCAATAGCTGATGATGATGATGATATTATAATGCAGTATATGCTCCTTTATCAGAAAGATAGTAAAATGTTTTTGTCATAATGAAGTTATTGCTCCCATAATAAATTTGTAATTCACTTGTCTTACTTTCAGTTTATCCCGAATTTGTTCTATATAAAATATGCTGGATATTTTTCGGACATATTTGTCTCGTTAACTATGTCAATGAGGAGTTAATTAATTTACATTATGTATGTAATTAACTGGTATAATCTCTCTCTCTCTCTCTCTCTCTCTCCCTAATTTGATTCATTCTCATCCTGTCTCAGTATATGCATCTCGACATTGTAAGGCTAAAACTATTAATAATATTAAATTAGGAAAAAAACTATTAGTAGTGCCATTCGATTTATGGTTTCTATCTCCCGTATGGAGGATACCAAACTATGTGAAATTGGCTGAAAAAAAAACATTTATAAGAAGCATATGATAAAGATATATATTTTTCTATATAACTGTTTCATTACCCTTTCCCACGAAAACTGCTCCTCCAGAAAGGGCTGGTAAAAATCAGGGTAAAATACCAATAGTAATATTATAAGAAGACATGCGCTTTTATTTCAACATATGGTTTCTATCATCACTGAAAGATTATTAACTATCTTCTTACCCCGGTTGCCGTCCAGTGGGAATGGTTGCACTATGCCGACACGACGTCATAGTTACATGCCCCCTCTGCTTATAATGTGTATCAGTTAATACCATTAATTCTTAAACAGTTATAATATATGATGCCAATACCCACATTTAGTAGCACATGACTACTTACTTGTTGGAAATTGCCCAATTGGAGACTGAAAAAATGTCGGTCCTTGTCAGTAAAAGCAGAATACTATATTATGGACGAGAAACAACGTAAAAAATGGTAATATCAGAGATATGAGGAGTGGAATGCTTCATATCAAATAATTATAGTTCTTTGCCCCGCCCAGTAGTGTAGAGGCTGTGTTCAAATGTATAGTTCCTGTGTGGTCTTCATTGCCCACCATGCGTCTGTGGTCAGAGAAGTAATCGTGAGTGTACCCTCAGGTAACCCAAGTACTTGTGCAAAATATAACTGACCATGACCTATTGTTGATGGTCATATACTTATTATTATTCTAAAAATTGCATATTTGAAATTGAAATATAAATTAATCCAACCATTTGGTTGAAAATCCTATGAAAACAAATGTTTGCTGAATAATTTTGGCTTATTATTTCAGTAACCATTTAGCCTAGTGGAAAGTAGCCTACCAAATTAAGATCTGCTCAGATTTTCTTTGCATGTGTTTCAGAGAAAACTACGAAAGCTCTAAAGCTGGAACTTTCCATATATATATATATATATATATATATATATATATATATATATATATATATATATATATATACATATATATATATATATATATATATATATATATATATATATATATATATATATATATATATATATATAGCTGTGGTCCCTTTTATGAACTAAAAGGAATATGGTTGCAGTTAAGCGTACCGTCAGCCAGTTGCTGAGACAAACATAAATTCACACACTCGTTCTTTGACACCTGGACCTTCAGATCCCTTTGGTGATTTTACAGAAGAGATTACCTTAGTGTCTTCAGATCTTGTGTATATTATGCATACCATATATGAAGTATATGGCAAAGCTTCCTTGTTGTCGCTACACAGTAAGAATAGGTAAGAAGTTAAGCTTCACCATTTTAATGGCAAAACATTTAATTTTCATCAGAATTATTATTATCATTTTTCTTGGCACTTTCCTCTTTGATCTCGATGATATGAAGGTACTCGTGGGTAACCCAAGTCCTTGTTCTGATTATAAAAAATGACCTCGACCTACTTCTGAATGTCAGTTACTCATTTCTGTTCTTAAAATTGCATATTTAAAATTAAAATTATCTCAGGTACTAATAGAGGTACAGCTGTTTGGTTGAAAATCCTGTGATATAAATGTTTACTGTATAATTTTGGCTTTATATTTTGCAGTTCAGCCTAGTGGAGAGTACCGAATTCAAATCTCATTTTTTTCCTCTCTCTCTCTGGAACAACTTTCTAGAGAAATCCACAAAAGCTTTAATGCTGTATCTTTCCAGATATATAGCTGTTGTCCCTCTCATGATCTGAAAGGAATATGGTTGTATTTAAGTATACAGTTAGCCAGTTATTGAAACAAATGTAAATTTTTCACATGCATTCTTTGACACCTTTGTTTTTAGATCTTGATGTCACACAAGAAGTTACTTTAGGGTCTTAAGATCTTATTTACAATACACATACCTTATATAAAGTATGTTGAAGCTTTCTAGTTGCGGTACCACAATAAGAAGAGATACCTATTTAAGCTTTTACCATACAAATTGTGAAGCTTCTTTGTTTACATCATTGTTATTGCTATTGTTGAGAAGTGGGATTTGCCAGTTAGGAAATACTGGAAGGTTCACAGTAATTCTTGTAATTTTCAGTTACAAGTGAGAGCTGCCAGTTAGCCTGTTACTTGTAAGTGGAATTACTGTACTTTGTAAAGGTATGTTTTAAAATTTGTTCTTTCTCTCTATAATGATTTTTATTTATGTGATTGTTTACTTATGTAATCATATTTTAGACTGTATGCTAAGCATGAAGAGTGTTGTGCACTGTAAAAAAAACTCTGGATATTTTGGATGTCTCCGAGTTGGCAACAGTAGCTCCTCCAAGAATGTAGTACATCATTCCAGTAAACAGTGCTTATATAACGATTGGGAAAGGACTAGAGAAGTCTCAGTTCAGTTTAAGTTCAGTGTCAGTGCAGTTAGTGAAGATTGTATAGCTCCAGTACTTGTGAAATCAGTGAAGTGAAGCTGGCAAACATTAACTGTAATTATTTGATAAATAAAAACAGGAAACTTGACAGGCCAGTGTTTGTTTACAGTGCTTGCGCTTTTTGCACACCCAATGGCTGGCCATAAGAACAACTCACTGGGCAACGTCCTATACTGGACTACTGTTGGAGCCTATGGCAGTGTGGGACTGGGGACATAACAATGGTGTCAGGAGTGTGGATCATTTGAAAAGTGCTGCAGTGAGTCAAACTATCGACATGGAGGAAGAAGGTATACAGACAAGAGGCCAAGCAAGGCAAGAGGAGTCATTGCTGGCTGCAGTTGTGCAGATATTACAAACACAAACAGCTAAAAGTACAAAGTGTATAACTACAAGCACAGAATGAAGGACTCAAAGAACAATTATAGGCACAAAATAAAGGATAGAAATAACTCAAAGAATAATTACAAGCACAAAGTGAACAGCTACAGGCACAAAATGAAGGCCAGAAAGAACTCAAAGAACAATTACAAGCAGAAAGTGAACACCTAGAGGTACAAAGTGATGAACAGAGTGAATGATATGAACGACTTCAAGAGGTTTTAGAGGAGCAACAGAGGGGGTTACAACTGAGGATGCAAGACAGCTAGATGCTTTCATGGGGGGAATAGTCGGAAGAACAGGCGGCAAACAGTGTAGTAGGAATGGGAATCTTAGCAAGAAATGCTACCATACTGTAGTGATAGGGCCAGCATCAAATGAAGAAGGCCTAAAGAGAATGCAGATGGAGGTTGCAGATTTACAACCAGTGCTAGAGTGGCTGTAGTGGAGTACAGTACAGTGTGATCACCTTGGGAAGAGGTTTCCAGGTTTAGCCCTGCAACTAAGAGCTACTGGAGTCAATGTGACATTCTTCGTTTGAACAACAAACTACCAAAGTGTCAGTGGGATACACCTGATGGCCTTGGCAAGTATTGGCAACTGGTGGTTCCAAAGAAAATGAGGTCTTGAATCTTGGATAAGTTTCATAACCAGATCACTAGTGGGCACCCAGGAGTGAAGAAAACTGTCAGTCGGTTGCAACAGAGGTTCTACTGGACTGGCATGTGTCAGGATTTGGAAAGCGGTGTCGGGCCTGTGTCGTAGCACTGCCAAGAAGGGACCCAAGAAACGTGATTGTGCCCCTCTTCGGCTGTACTGGGTGGGTGCACCAATGAAAATAGTCGCAGTTGACATTGCTGGACCTCTTCCATTCACTGAAAGAGGAAACTGGTATATATGTGTTGCCATGGACTATTTCACAAAGTGGCCACAAGCCAATGCCATTCTCGATCAAGAGGCTGCAACTGTTGTTCAGGTGTTGGTTGACCAGTTTTTCTGTTGTTTTGGGATGCCACAAGAACTACCTTCAGACTAGGGTAGAATCTTTGAGTTTGTTTGTTCCACGAGTGTTGCAAGTTATGGGGAATCAAGAAGACCAGGACAACCCCATTAAGGCCACAGTCAGATGGGATGGTGGAGAAATTCAACTGGACGCTGGGACAAGAACTGTCCAAGTGCTGCATAGAGAGACATATCGAATGGGACCATAAATTACCTGTGTTGAAGATGGCATATCGGTCTGCATCCCATGAGTCTACCAGCTACACCCCTGCAAAACAGATGCTGGGTCACAAGTTACGTTTACTCATTGACTTGTTAATGGAAAGACCACTGGTGAAGAGCTGCCTACAGACACCTCCAGCTATGCAAAAAGTCTTCAGGAAGGCTGGCCAAGAAACATTATCAAGTGCAAGGAGCTCTTAAGTTTCCAGGCGAAATGGTGAAGTGTAAGTGTGATGCCAAGGCAAGTGAGGTGAGCTTCAAGGATGGTGACAAAGTTCGGTTATACATTCTTCAGAAGAAGGGACAGTCACTGGAGCTGCAGAGCCCATGGGACAGGCCTTACACTGTTTTGGACCTCCTATCAGATGTAACGTAACGGCTTCAGGGAGGAAGGAAATCTCGCCCAAAGGTGGTACATGTGAACCATCTGTGGCAGTACCATGGTCCAGGACAGTACAGCTGGGATGTCTCCAAGGAATCATGCTGCCCCGCAGCTGAAGATGCTGAGGAGGACCACGGAGCTGAAGTACAAGAGGAAGGTGACAGTATCCTGAGGGAAGAAGTGTATCAGGAAGAGGACCAAGACATTCCAGGAGGAGTGGACTGTGTTGAAGAGCAGCGACATCATCGGAAAAAGCATAAGAGATGACCCAATAAATTGAAGGATTATTTTATATATGATTATCCCCCACAACACTAATCCTTTTCAACCTGTTTCCATTCCCTGAGTCATTGTTTTAGGATTAATTTTTAAAATAGTAAGTTAAGTTTTTCATCAGATCAAGACTTAGTGTTTCTGTGCCCGTCCTCTTCGTCACCCTCATCTTTTTGTAATTTACACCTATTAGGTGTGTGTGAGGGTGGCGATAAGTCGCCAGCACCTTGGGAAGTAGACAGGCATGAATCCGCAATTGGTGGGCTACAGACAAGAACTGAATTGCTAATTATGCAGTATTTGGTAGCTGCAGTATGGCAGGGCTTGGCAGCACCTCTGATGGCGTAGTGGGAGAGTCAGTGTTCTTGTGGAAACCACTGACACTTCCTCCTGCTTGAAATTATGGCACAGAGACCAATCGCCTCATACGAGGTAATCGCTGTGGCCAGGAGTTGCCTACATATAGCCTCGTTTGAGCTAATGAGCATGGCTGGGGTTAAATATTTATTTTGGATTAACCCCCCCCATCCCGACGTTTTCTGGGCAGTGGTACGCCCCAGTCCCGACATTTTTGGACCTTTTTTTTTTTTTTGGCTCCAACATCCACTTTTGTTGAGAAACATCGAAAATTCATAGAGAAATCGCTCACCTGAGGTTTAAAATACTCGATCCAGGTAGGAGTACCTCCTTACCTTACAGGGTTTTCTATCAGGCTGGCTGCAAAGAAAACGAGTTCTATGGGAGGATAACTATTCCACCACTCATAAACGGTATTTATTTATTTATTTTGTACGAATTTATATGTAGTACGAGAGTATATTGGTTTTCAAACGGTAATATAGGCATTATAAGAATTGTTTCACTCACTAACTCATCACCATTCCTGACCTTTTTTTGCCACATTACCTGATCATCATTTCTGACTGTTTCTTCCTCTAATGTTTGTCCTCCACATTGTCATCGATTGGGGAATCACTCTGGCCCTGAATTTCGTACCATGGCATGACATGGCTTTACTGGCCAGGTCACTGATAACAGGTGAATTGCTGAGAAAATAGCATGCAGGGGGTGGAGGAGGTCATGCTGGGTAAGGCATTGTCCCTGCCTGGCATCTTGTAGAGGAAGGTGTCCCGTGTATACGTGCCAAAAATCACTTGCGAAAATTGAAAATTGTGCAAATTAAATTGAAAATTGTGCAAATTAGGGACCTTGCAATGTTGCTGCATTAATTTACGTCTCCGGGATATGAGTGCACATCATGTGAGGACGTGAATGCACGTCTCCGGGACGGTGGTGGGTTAAGGCTTATGTTTGTACGCATTATATAGCTTCGTCAGGACGACGAAAGACCAGGGAAATGGTAATGTTGAGGAGCAGGATTTGCTAGTTAGGAAATAGTGAAAGGTTCTCAGCATTTCTCGTATTTTTCAGTTACAAGTGAGAGTTGCCAGTTAGCCTGCTATTTGTGAGTGGTGGTACTTTGTAAAGTTATGCTTTAAATTTTATGCTCTTTTTCTTTGTAATGTTGTTATTTTTGTGATTGCTAAAGTAAGTAATTTTATTTCAGTTTGTATGCTAGGCATTTAGAGTGTTATGTAATATAAGTAAAACTCTGGATAGTCTGAATGTCTCTGAAATGGTAACAGTTGCTTCTCCGAGAATATTGTAGATAATTCTAATTAATCAGTAGGATAGAAGTTGTGGAAGCAATGAAGAAAGTTAAATCGAGGAAAGCCCCAGGAATTGATGGAGTGTGTGGTGAAATGCTGAAACATGGGGGAGAGATAGTAGAAGAATGGATGTGGAAGATGTGCAGATTGGCCTGGGAGGAAGGTGGAGACCCGGAGGATTGGAAGTCAGGTATAATTATTCCCTTGTACAAAGGAAAAGGGGAAAAAGAAGTGTGTGGTAATCATAGGGGCATTTGTCTTCTTAGTATAATAGGAAAAGTGTATGGTAGGATACTTATTGACAGAGTTAGAGAAAGAACAGAGAAATTAGTTGGAGAAGAACAGGGAGGCTTTAGGAAGGGAAGAGGTTGTGTAGATCAGATATTCATTATTAGATCTTTAGTGGAAAAGTTTCTAGAGAAGGGAAAGAAGTTGTATGCGGCTTTCATGGATTTGGAGAAAGCATATGACAGGGTGGATAGACAAGGATTGTGGAAAGTGTTAAGAATATATGAAGTAGATGGGAAGTTGTTGAATGCTGTGAAGAGTATGTACGATGGTGCGAAGGCTGCAGTGCGTGTGGATGGTGAACTAAGTGAATATTTCTCTTTGAAAGTTGGGTTGAAACAGGGATGTGTCATGTCTCCATGGTTGTTCAAGCTGTACATGGATGAGGTAATAAAAGAGGTACAAGGTAGGGTAGTGGATGTTGGAGTGGCCCTGGTGAGAAAGGGTAGTGTTTGGAAAGTCCCTGTACTGTTGTTTGCAGATGATACTGTGTTGTTGAGAGAAGACGAAGGAGAAGCTGCAAGGCTTGGTGGATGAGAGTTTGGGAGAGTGTGTAAGAAACGGAATCTAAAGATGAATGTAGGGAAGAGTAAAGTGATAGGTCTTTGAGGAGGGGGTGAAGTCAGCATGAATGTGGACAGCGAGGTTGGATGGTGAGGAATTGGAAAATGTGAGTAACGATTTAAGCTACTTGGGTAGTGTGATGAGTAAGGATGGAGGTTTGGAGGGTGAAGTGCTTGAAAAGGGAGTACAGCAGGGAAGAAAGGTTGCTGGTTCTTTGAAAGCAGTGATAAGAAAGCAGGTAAGTGAGCATGGAAGTGAAAAAGTTACTACATAATAGTATTGTGATACCAACTCTAACGTATGGAGAAGTGAAGCTTGGACGTTGTTGGAAGGATACAAGTCAAGAGTGAGAGCAGTGAGAAATGGAGTTATTTAAGAGGAGCCTGTGGAGTCAGCGTGGAGAGACAGGCTGACGAATGAGGATATAAAGGAGCGTTGTGGTGTGGATGTGGATGTGATAGGGAAGCGTTATGAGGAACACACTGAGGTGGTTTGGCCATGTGGAGAGAATGGGAGGGTGAAAGACTGACGAAGAGAGTGTATGTGAGTGAGGTGGAGGGGGGAAGAGGGAGGTGGGAGGCCGAGGGATGAGATGGAGGGATGGGGTGGAGAGGTATATGAGAGAGGGGGTGTGAGGTTGGGAGCAGGGCAGTGACATGGCGGGGAACAGGGCAACTTGAAGGCGATTTGTTTGTGGCCACCCCAAACTGGATTGAGGCGTCTGGCAGTAGATAGATAGATAATTATAAGGATGGGGAAAGGAGTAAAGGAATGTTTCGTTTGAGTTTAGTTCAGTGTCAGTGCAGTCGGTGAAGATGGATTAGCTTCAGTAGTTTTGAAAACAGTGAAATTGTGAAGTTCAGAAGCATGATAAGTTTAATTATTTGGTAAATAAAGGCAGCGAACTTTAGAGGCCGGTGATTGTGTACAATGCCTGAGCTGGTCTTGTTGCACGCCCACCCAGGCTTACCATAGGAGGAACAACACACACTGAGCAACGTCCTTCTTGTACTGAAGTACTGCTGTTGGAGCTGTAGCAGTGTGGGACTGGGGATGTAACACTATTTTTTCTTTGCCTTTTTTTTCCTTCGATCTTGATGACATTACACGTCAAGGTAAACCCTAGGGTAGCCTCAAGTCTTTGTGGCAAATATCAATTAACTTGACTTTTTTGTTTATATCATATATTCTTATTTTTTTCCTTCTTAAAAAGTGCTTATTTGAAATTGGAAGTATCTCAGAAATTAATAAAGATACAGTTATTTGGTTCAAAATCCTTGGATAAAAATGTTTGCTGAATAAGTTTGGCTTAATATTTTGCCATTTAGATAGAGTGGAAAGTACCAAATTTAAATCTGTTCAGTTTTTTTCTTTTTTTTCACTGCAATACATTTTAGAGAAAACACAAGAAGCTTTAAAGCTTGTAACTTTCGAGATATATAGCTGTAGTCCCTCGTATGATCCAAAAGGATTATTGTCATAGTTAAGGGGATACTTAGTTAGCCAGTTATTGAGACAAATTTAGCTGCATGCGTTCTTCGACACCTTTGTGTCTCCGGATCATGTTGATGTTACACAGGAAGTTACCTTATGAGTCTTCAAATGTTGTTTATATTACCCATACCTTACATACCATGAGGGTTCATAGCAAAACTTCAGTGTTGTGGCTACACAATAAGAATGGGTAATTAGTTAGAGGTTGTTTTTATCCTTTAGATGAGGAGATGCAAATTTTGTAGTAAATAACGAAAAAGCAACTACAGTAGTAAAGAACATCACCTGGCGGTGTCAAGAAGATATCAGTTGAAAATTCTGTTGCAGATTCTGAGCCAGGATGTAAGGACCCCAAACTGACATCAATCAGTGGTGGTAAAAACCACGTAGTTACGATCGATGCCATCATAAGATCAACCCTAATGAAGTCTCTGGGTTTTTACAGATGCAGGCATGGCAAGGGAAATTTACCTGCATTTATCTTAAGCTTGTTTCGAAGCCAGACCTCTGGTGATGTAAAAATTTTAACTAAGTGTAATAGGAGTTAAATAAGGGCAATATTTTGTTGAATATACCTTGGAGTTAGTCAGGGTCATTAGCTTTGCTTTAGGCAAATTTAGCTGGATATACTTTGGAATTACCTTGTGATCTACGCTTTTTCTCTAGCAAAGCTTAAGAAGATGTAATTGAAGTAAGTCAGGATGTATGCCTTTTTTTCAACATAAATTAACTGGAAACACCGAGAGTTAGCTAGGATCTACAAAATGCCTTCTTTTTCTGTATATGTAAAATTCAACCCGGAAGATATCCTGAGAATTTGCTAGGGTCTATACCACGGGTTCTTAACCTGGGATCCATGGACCCCTTGGGGTCCATGGATGAGCTTCAGGGGGTCCGTGAAGGTCTGAATAATTGAGAACAAATTCGTGATGCCGTTTGGCATTAACTGACAAGAAAAAAGAAAAAATCGAGAGAGTCTTGAAGAATTCTGGTGTTCATTGACAACAACCCTACCCCCGTCTGGCAAAACGAGCTATGGGTGCTCTGATTCCGTTTGCTACTACACATACCTTTGTGAGTCAGGGTTTTCAGCCTTTGTTTCTATCAAAATAATAAGTCGAAATCAACTGGATGTCAGCGATGGCATGCGTGTTTCCTTGCCAAAGACCACTCCACAAATTCATCATTCTTATTCAAGCCAAACAACAACCCTGTCACTGAAATGAACATTTGAGCAGAATTAATGTTTTGTTTTGTTTAATTTGCACAAGTTGGATGTATTTCATTTTCTTCATCAGAGTGGCCATTAGCTTTTCCATGAAAGAGATGGGAAACAGTTCTTTGTAAAGACAGTTTGTATACTTTGTACCTTATGTCATACACTGCGTGAGGCAGTTTCAAGTAAAATAAAGTACATTCATTTGCAGCCTCTGCAAATGCTGTGTTTGTGCTTATGTGTACATTTTTGTAGGGAAGGAGTTCATAACTTTCACTAGATTACGCAAAGGGGTCAGTGACTCAAAAAGGTTAAGAACCACTGGTCTATACCTTTTCTCTAAGCAAAAGATTAACCCATTAGCACCCAGAGTCCTCAGTATTGAAGGGAACTCGGACATTTTCAAAAGTTAATAAAGAAGGAAACCCCGGGGTAGGGACCTATGAACTTCACAGAATATGAGCCGATAGGCAAAGGGCAGTACTGTGTAGTACCCTTCCAGTACAAATCCCTCACACAGGAACCCTAGGAGCTAATGGGTTAACTAAAAGTAATTTGAGTTCACTGGGGTCCGTCATCTTTCCTATCTAGCAAAAGATTAAATGATATATCAATAGTTAGGGTTTATATCTCTTCTCTATCAAAATTTCATTGCATTTACTAAAAGTAAAAGTAGGAATGCACATTTCTTCTCTAGCAATGTTCAGTTGGACATAGCGAGTTCTTTTGGGATTAATGGCGATTGTTCAAACATTCCACCACTGGGATATAAAAAGAAAGGTTAGCTTTATTTTTCTAACAAAACCTGATCTACTGCATATAGCAAGGTTTATATGTGTTTCATAGCTTCTTCGAACAAATTTTAACTGCATGTACTAAGTTTAATTTTCTTACCACATACTAACCTAAAAGGACTTTCATCTACTACACTTTTTACATAGAGAGCTGGAATTAAACGAAAGTGGTAAATCTGACAAAACTTTTTTCTTAGAAATCCTGAAAACCCAAACATCGGCGGTCCAGTAGCCTGGATGGCACTCATGCCCTTCATCTAAAGTCCTGTGAAGGGGTATTTTGGTCTTTTTTTATTCGACAGCCAAACAGTTAGACAAGAGGATATCACTGGACAGAGTCAAAGACACCAGCCTTGATGGATTTCATTTAAGGTCGTGTTCTAAATGGCTAGCTGGGGATTTCGTAACATATTTTTTCTTACCGATTTTAGAGAAACATTGAATGACTCAATAGCCCCTCTTTTATGTGTTTTGGCCATTTTTGTGGACTGGCCCAGCATCTGGTTGGCACATGGTGGTGTAGCCAGGGAAGTGGTCACAAACAAATAATTAAGGACTATAACTGTAGTGTAACATGGTGTCGCCATAGTGCTAAGGAACAGCCTTACCTAAGGCAGGGCAATGACGCCTAACTTGCTTAACAAGTTTGCTTCCACACTCTTCGTTAAGTAAAACTTTCTTTCATAAAAGCTTCTAGTTTGTTAGGTAACTCACCTTCCCTTTAGTAAAAATTCGCTGTTTTACCTAGAGTCAGATTTTTCTTCTTCTTTTACCTTAAGAAGTTATCTCCATATACTTACAATTTATTACTTGCTTTGCTTTGTAAAAACTCTATTTTAGCATATAGATTTTGGTGGTAAACTAGGAATTTTACCATTCACTTACCAATGTATACCACCCTCAAGTGAATCAGTGGAAGAATTATGAATGACCGACCAGTTGGCTTCTTCTACATTAAATGATGCTTTAATGGGTGAAAAACATACGACAAAATGGATGCCATGTAGTCAGATGCTTTAGGAGCGTCCCAACTGGATCTGGTCATTGTAGGTTTACAGGCAATAGATTTACTGCTCATATAATGCCACTTGAAGAATAGCTTCAGGTCACTATAATATTGCACGTAGACTAAGTACACTGCAGTGTGCAAGGCACCACGCATCTGGTGGGGAGACAAATGATTGGATAATATAAAACAGTACAATGGACAAACATATAGATATCACTGGTGTCCACACCTTCCTTCAAGAATAATTTAAATGAAAACTGATTATACAGAGTTTGATGTCTTCCACACTGAATATGCTGAGTTTGATGTCTTCCATACTGAATATGCTGAGCTTCATGTGTTCCACGCCTTCCCACGGCACAAAGAAGACAACATAAATGATTCCACGAATAAACTCATGCATACAGGGTGTGATCAGTGCTAGTTTCAGTAGTACATCAGAAGATAATATTGGATATGGTCTAGATTACGTCATGCTTACAGAGACTTTTCGAACTATAGGTGTTACAAATATTTTCTAACTTACTACCCCAAGATCAAATGTTTTCAAATCTGAAAATAATCAACTGTATGTACCAAGAATAAACTATGGGGGCTTCCTCGTACTGAAGAGGTAACTACATACATATCTAGTCTGATATATACAAACGTAATTCCTGAATAATCATGAATAATCTACGACGGGAGTATTGTAGTGCATTTACTCAAGCCTGACAAACATATCCGCTCCCTTTCAGCTTGGGTGATACCAGTTGTGAACAGACTGGGAGGTTGATCAGATTTGTTCCTAATACATAAGGCTCAATGGCATTCACACAGCCAGAAAAAAGTATTCTAGATGTGAGAGTAACCCTGTTCCGTCAGATGAAAACAAACGGTCCACAGTTTCTTCGGTGTATCAAGGGAGATATGAGTTGGATTCAGTATTCATGATACCTACAGACGATTTTATTCAACCTTAATGTTCTCTAGAATGTGGTAGCCTAGCATCGGACCCCTGCTTTTCACTTATAATATGAGGAAAGATGATGCTCATGTTATGTGTGTGTGTGTGTGTGTGTGTGTGAGAGAGAGAGAGAGAGAGAGAGAGAGAGAGAGAGAGAGAGAGGCGCAAGGACAGTTACCGTATATCGATGTCCTTCATCTAAGATACTATCTGCAAATCACCCGAAAAAAAAAAAAAAAAAAAGCGAAGTGGAGGGAAAGCAATAGGACGAAAATGGAGACAAAAGAGAGGTGAAGACAATAACCGAAAAGGAAAAACAGGACACTCGTACATTCATTTTACTATAATCTGGCATAAAGCTGCCATCTCTCCATCTTGAAGGCTGAACAGCGGCAATACAGTATTACTCGATTATGATGCTCATCATGAAGTGCAACAAAATTGATGTTAAACCACAGCACTGCCATTTTTTTTGCCACTGAGCTACTTGAAGTAAGTCATAAAGGAAGACAGTCTGGGACAGGTTTAAGTGAAGGGAACTAGAGACTTGACTCGATCCACAATCTGTGAAGGCACTGTATCTATTGGCACAGACATATAGTATCACATGCACAGACACAGAGGCACGTGATAAAAAAAAAAAAAAAAAAAAAAACAAGGACAATGCGGTAATAAGAGGGAGGGACAAAGAAAACCAAAATGTCTAAGAAACAAATGCACACACAAACAAACACACACAAAAAAAGAACCTGATACAGGAAAAAGGCAAAGAGATGAGAGATACAAATAAAAAAAAGTTTGACGATGCGTGTCCATTCATACAATGTCCACACACACACACACACACACACACACACACACACACACTAGGGAATACAAAAGTGAGACATGGAAAGAATTACGGAAGTAAGAAAGAAATGCAACGAAAAACGCAATATAAATTCGCCAACCACTGACAGACGAAAAACTGACAAGCACACAAAAATGCCGACGTTAGAAGTGGAGGCAGAGAGAAAAATGAGAGAGAGAGGGGTTGAGGGGGGAACTTGTCTCCATCCGTAACCTTAGAAGCAACAATATCGTGGCAAAGAGATGCATAGAAACCACAAATACACATACACACACACACTTAAATACGACGTGGGAACTCATCCTCATCCATGACAGGTAAAGC
>NW_027643202.1:0-4995 GCF_032717465.1 Coenobita brevimanus | reverse complement strand
TGTATGTTGCTGTGGGGAGATTACTGGACTGTGGGGAGATAAAGTAGGCTGTGGAAAGTAGGCCTATAGGTACAGGGGTTGGAAATAACCAGCTTTTCGCATGAAAAGAAGGCACTTCAGTGTGTTCTGTAACATCTACCATGAAAACAGGTGTGTATGTAGGTGTGGGGAGATAACTAGTGTAGGGAGTAGGCCTACAAGGCCTTGGTGGTACATGGGAAGAAAAATATTGGCAACAACCAAATTCTCTTGTGGAAACGCTCCATTTCAATGGGATTTGTCATACCAACCATAAAAACAGGTGTGTATGTAGGTGTGGGGAGATAAAACAGGTGTGGGGAGTAGCCCGACAAGGCCTCATAGTCATTCCAAAACTAGCTAAGACGCATATAAATGTTCATTGCGATCAAGGACATCAAAATAAAGTTGAATAATGCTATAAATGCATGCATAAGAAAAGAAAGAAAAAAAGCAATTATTTGTTTCCAATTTCTCTTTTTACTGTCCCAAATTCTCTTTACACATTTATCATACCATTATAATTATCACATTATAATTACACTTCACCACACTTATCATTACAGTTTCTGCAACAACCAAATTCTCTTGTGGAAACTTTCCATTTCATTGGAATTTATCACGCCAGCCATTAAAACAGGTGTGTTTGTATGTGTGGGGAAATGAAACAGGTGCGGGGAGTAGCCCTACAAGGCCTCATAGTTTTTCGAAAACTAACACAGATGGACACTACTTAGAGGTGCTAATCTGGGCAGGTAGGGAGAATGAAAAAATAATAATAATAATAATAAGATGCGTCGTATGTAGTACAATATACAGCATTCTTCATCTACGTACGTACAGAAACTGGTAGGTACAAAGTGAGAAATGAACAGAGGTGTAAAATTTGGGAAGAAGTAGAAATAATATGAAACAGGTACGTGCAGTCGCTCAAAAAAGTATCTCCCAAAGGTGCCGTGAGTCAATCTGACACAACGGACGAAGAAATATGGAACATATTAAGTGAGCGTGGTAGGTGGTGGCGACCATCATTCACTCACTTGACGTAGTGCTGCCTACTTCTTCCTTAGCCTTTATCATTCTTTTTCTGTGCCTGTCGTCCTCTCTTCTTCCTGTATCTCCCATCTCTCTTGTCACTTATTGCTTTTCTTTCCTTTACAGGTGGCTTTACGTTGAGTGACAAGCCAAATGGTTTCCTGTAAGCCAAGAAACCATTTACAACGCTGGGTGGTAACCATATAACCAAATCATACGTGCTCCCTACGTGTCAGCAAGTGGGTTGGTGGAGGGTTAGTGCCTCTCCCCGTAAAACAAATAACTCAAAGTCAAATGGCCACCCCTTACGGGATTATGGCGTCTGGCAATAGATAGATAGAGATCTTTTGGTAGCCTTGGTTTACATACGGCGCAGCGGTGTACGAGTTAGGGTACGTCCACACCAAGGTTACGAAACCTATGTAACAGTAACATGTTACCGTAACAAGGTTGCACGAAGTTACTGAACGTCCCGGAACACTGTCAGTAACATTATCGCTCACTCAGTGAGAGCTGTGGCCTGGTTACAGAACTCCATAAATGTTCCGGAACTGTTTCGAAACATACCATAACGGTACTGTAACCTTGTTCCGTAACACACAGTTACAGATTATTCGTCAGTGTGGACATAGCCTAAGTGCCATATGAAAACATTATGCCCTTGTGAAATGCAATGAGGGAATTATCTGAGATATATGAAATGGAATTATTCATGTATTTCCGATGCATAGCCTGTATGAGTAGAACAGAACAATACAGAGCACAGCGATCAACAACCTACAGACACAGAGGGAGGTAGATAGGATGTCAGGTGTTATCATTTATTGCAGGTAATAGAAATAAATGAAGGAGAAGGAGATACCCTCTGTCATATATTCCAAATGAGCTCTGTCTGTCTGACGTAAGGGTAAACAAAATACAAGTAGGATGTTGCCATTCTTTAATACTTTATATATGCACCGCCCTCTGAGAGGACGGCATCAAGCCGTCGAGGCATAAATGATACATTCATTATACACCACCTGTTGACCTGCCACATTCCACAGGCCTTCCCACGCCTGGATAGCAGCGGTGACCACGTCCTCCCTGGTGGGGTTGCCAAAATGTGGCATTTTACAATTCATGGCTGCCCACATGTTTTCTATTGGATTGATGTCCGGGGATCTGGCTGGATGTGGTAACACGTTGATTGCCGGATGTTCCTGAAGCCACCGTATCACTGGCCGGGATGTGTGAATGGGACTATTATCAAACAGGAGGTAAAATGAATCTGGCTCCGGAACAAGCATTGACCTCACTGTCGGAAGCACAACCTCCTCCAAAATTTCTACATATTTTGCAACAGTCAGTCTTCCAGGTCCAAAATCTACCGGCTCACCAACCCCACCTTTTTTTTTTTTTTTTTTACGTGTCCGACTCTGGGCAAAGGCTTCATGGCCTATATCTAGGGGGCAGTGACCTATCCCAAGGCCTAGTAGTACTCCTACACCTCCACATGTCACCACTTCGGCGCTAACACCCACCATCCATAGTGAATACATGCTAGGGCTGTCTCATAGAGGACTAGTGTATTGGTATTAGCGGGGGTATTTTACGACATGTCGGCAGGTCATCAGGCAGATCAGGAAAGTCTGCTTTTTTTATGAAATTCAAATCCTCAAACTGTTCCCTGCCCTAGCCGTGATTCGATCCTGGGTCCATTAGGACTGCAGGCCGCCTCTCTACCGAGTCAGCCACCACCTCCCCCAAATAATCCGGAGCAGACACGCCCACATCTGCTGCCAACCACGTTCTGTGTGTTATACCTGTGCAGATCAATGGAAGATTAGTATTTCTTCTATAGAAAATGTATCACTGATATGGAATGTGAAATTAACAGAAGCGCCATGGTGGCAGGCGGACGCAAACATATACAGTCTGACAGATTACTACACACCTTGTGTTTATAGGACGCAAGACATAGGAAGCACCAATACCAGCACTGGTGAATGTTTTCTCGTCACAAAACACAACCTTTTCCCAGAATGTGTCCTCCTTGTCACAGTATTCTAGCGCACATGCCATTTTGTCCTCCATATGCCTCTCAGTTAGGTGTGGCTTTATAGCTGGTCGCCTTCCTTGTAAGCCCCTATCCCGGTGCCTGTTCCGTATTGTTTCCTCTGTGCATTCCAGCTGAAGTTGATTTTTAATACTAGCTGGTGTTGCAAAGGGACTCCGTTCTATGACCCCAGCTATCGGCTGGAATAGGCGTTGAGATAATGTTAGGAAAACATATATCACAAAAGATCTGGTATTATGTCTTCATCTCATTTATCTGTTTTATAACCGATATTATTTCATACCTCATCTTCAGCCCGCATTGTGCACCTATGGCGGCTGGACCTGGGTCAGTTGTCAGTGCTGCTAGTTTCTAGGTATCTCTTCACCCATACCGCCACAGTATTCTTGCGATTTCTCTATTTGAATATCCTTCTACATGCAGAGCAACAATAGCACCACGTGTCTCCTGGGAGGTTTCCATACTTACTGACCATACGCTATTTGGTTATCGTAAATCGACTCTGTGTCGGATATCTGAATTCCTCGAGTCAAACTTCGGATCTAGATATGAGGTATCGAATCTATCGTGATATTTGAGAGAGCCAGGCTTGCCAACAATACCGACACTGCTTCAATCGCTCAGCACATTGTGAAGTCCTGCGTTCATGTGATGGGAGGATACTTTTTTGAGCGACTGTACATCAGGCCTGACACTCGGGGGCCTGTTGGGGGTTGGAAGGGTAGTGAGGGACAAGGAGGGAGAGATGGGGTGGGGTTTTTGGGGGGACGAGGCTAGCAGGGAGAGAGGAGGAACAAGAGAGTGTGGGAAGGGACGCAGGTTGTTGTGGGAGGAGAGATGCAGTTGTGTGGAGGGGTTGGAGAGTGATGGGGGACAAGGAGGGTGTGAGGGAGTGGAGTAGAGGGGGGCATGGAGGCAACTGAGAGAGGGGTGCCCCCCCACTTCCCGGGTTGGTCCAATCCCCCTCATGCCACATCAGGGCGAGTTCTCATTGGCTTGAAGCCATGTACGTCATAATTGGGGTGGAGCAAGCTCTCCGCAGTTTTTTTACAGGCCAAGTTCAAGGGTGGGATTTGGGGGGGGGGGACGAGGCTAGCAGGGAGGGAGGAAGGGCAAGAGAGGGTGGGAAGGGACGCAGGTTGTTGTGGGAGAGATGCAGTTGTGTGGAGGGGTTGGAGAGTGATGGGGGACAAGGAGGGTGTGAGGGAGTGGAGTAGAGGGTGGCATGGAGGCAACTGAGAGAGGGGTGCCCCCCCCACTGCCCGGGTTGGTCCGATCCCCCCTCACGCCACATCAGGGCGAGTTCTCATTGGCCTGAAGCCATGTGCGTCATAATTGGGGTGGAGCAAGCACTCCACATTTTTTTTTTTACAGGCCGCGTTCAATTGATGCAATGAGGCATTTTGGCATAAAACTCATATCGCATCGATTGATGCGATTTAGGACTTAAGGGGTTAAGCCACGGACATGATTCTTGGGTGGAATGTTGTCCTTTGGTACAGCCATACGGGAGTGACTTCTCATACCGAATCTGACTTCCCGTTGCTGTCACAGTTTGGTTTGCTTAGAGCTGGCCATTGTTGCCTACCAGCTTGTACTTTATAATACTTAAATTTACCATTACTTGCTACTTTGAAGTGAATGTTTTTTTTTTTTTTCTAGAATAAGATGATTATTGTGTAATGGTAGTACAGTATTACAGTATCGGTACTGTTATTAATATTTTCAATGACAATGTATTATTAATTTTGCAGTCATAGTTGGGAAAAAAAAAAAAAAAATGGCTGGTTCCTTTGGCACATACAGTGGAAGAACAGTCACTTTAGTATCCTCTGATTTTTTTTTCATCTATTATCTTTCTTAAAGGCAGATGAGCCTGGAAG
>NW_027643201.1:0-50031 GCF_032717465.1 Coenobita brevimanus | reverse complement strand
ATTGATGACCATCGAAACCCGAGGGGCCTGTGTCGAATTTATAAATATTATGGCGTGGGTAGTGGACACATCATAGAAAATAAATACCTAGAAGGTACCTGGATACTCACAAGAACATTACCAAGCTAGCAATCCAGCATGAAATTATGTACATGTGTTTGGTGCAACATGATTTTCAGTCATATACGGTACGATTTTGTTGCAGGGATATATGTATAATTTTGTTGATATGGTATATGCAGTTGAGCCTTGCAGATTGAATTATTTGGCCTATAACCCAATAAAGATATTGTCATTTTATTTTTACTCTCGATAGTTAAAGGGCGTACAATACCATTTCATTTCTCTACGGTCCACCACAAATTACAAAATACAGTATTAGTAAGGTGATTTGTGTGTGAAGAACTCACGTAATATGTCTTTCACAGGTTTATCAACATGCCTTGCAAATGGGGGGAGGTAAAACAGAGGCTTGCCCAGAATAATTAAATTCAATGTGGCTCCTAACTCAGTACAATATGAAGTAGACTTGTAACATCAGGTTAACATGCTGGCATAACACCCGAGGTAGATTAAAGAGTGCAGTGTGTACCTTCACCTTTATTTATGTAGTGTTATAGCATATATCTTTTTTAAATAATAACAGTCCTACGTCTTAAGCTGGCCTGTTTTTCTTCATTCATGGCATATATATTTTCTGTAACATGTGGCCAACAATATTTTGTACTGGGACAGCATATGTCCTTTACTTTTACAAAAATTTAGCACCACATTTCAGTATTCAGCCAGGTTAAACATTTAATAATGGAATATTAAATTTTTGTGTTGCTTGTAAGGCAATATGAAAGTCATGGAGTAGATAAATGTCTCTGCTCTGAATTCTTACGTTGCCTACTTCATATATAAACTTAGATTTACTTTGGTAACACATTATTGTGTTGTCAAATAGGATGTAGGCTTCACCCCCACTATCTATACACATGGCTACCTTTTTGATAAAACATTTAAGTTATCTTTTTTCAAAAGGAGTTAGTAACGCATACCAAAGATAGCCCTTTTCCTGAAGCACCTTTAGATATTTACATTTCATAATAAAACCTTTATCTGAATGTTTGGTGAATATTTTGCCACTAATAGTAGGGGTTGACCCCCACCTCACCCTAATTGTAGCTGGAAGAGAGTTCATGAAAGCATCCATAAATTGTTTGATTTTGTTATTAAAAGCACCATTAGTCAGCCACAGAATCTGGTGCTTGAATGTTTTTCCCTTATACTGTAATTATCACTCCAATCCAGCTGATCAAAGTAAGGCCTTTAGGAGAAGTTAGAGTGAAAGTAAATAGTGACGATACTAAACTCTGTTTACTTTAACTTGGCGTAAAATTGCCATCTAACCATCTTCAGTGTTGTGCTGTAATAAGAGATTAGCACTAACATAGACAATGGTGCTAGTCACGAAGAGGTGCTATGGAAAGGATATGGAATCACAGGCCGGTAGGTTAGTATTGTGGTAGGTGTCATAACTTATGCATGATATTTTCCAAGGAGGTTGGAGAAGTCTTTGTGAAACGTTATTTATTTCTGTCTTCTTTGAAGAAACAATAGTTAGGAAAATGAAAAAGGAAACAATGAATATTCACAAAACAATATGGCTGGTTTATGTTGCCTTTGCTGTGGTGCATTCAAAAATATAAACGCAGATTTGAATTTAAGTTGATACGACCGAAAAAAAGGCAGTCTCGAAAATATTACCTACTTGACCCTTCTTATTATGCGATTTTAACACTAAATCAATCTTAATTTATTAAAATGAAGAACACGGATTATTATTTTTTTCTTCCAAATGTGTAAGTTTAAAGGGTTTGAATGGCACTGAGGTGAATTGTGGCAGAGAAAAATAACGAAATATTGGCAGCGCAGAAGTATTCATAATATCCACTTCCGGCGTCTTGGGGCTATAAAAGGTAGAGCACTCGGTGCGTGAGCGACTCTAGTGGACGAGTTAGCTTGAGAGGGCGTGTCACTTGTCCAAGCGCTCTCGCATTTTCATTGTGACCCGTAATTTTATAACGGTTAGCTAAGGTTAAAATTAATCGTACTTTTGTGTAGTACGATATTGGATGTTAATGCGATGATAGCTTACGATTAAGTTTTGGTAAGCTCATCCCAAAATGTCCCACACGGTTGTACACATGGACAACGGGGTCTACCGCCCCACCACTATCCCCGTCAACACTAACGGGATTCGGCCCCTCCTCAAAAAAGATATTGTTCGTACTCATAACTTGTTGTTTCGTAATTGTGTCACTTACTGATTTAGGTTTCACCCATTTTTGTCAAAACATGTGTTCCCTATTTCCGTAAGGATATTTCTGATATTGTTTCCCAAATTTGTTTGAGAATGGTGTTCCTCTAGACACAATTTTGCGCCATAATATTTGAGCCATCAAGGCTTAACTGGGCAATTAAGTCATTAGGAGAAGAATATATGTCACCCTATCCCCGGTAGGCTAATGTTGTCTGAATTGACCGGGATGGTAATTTTCTTCACAATTGCGGTAATTGCGGTATGAGCTCAACGCGGGTGAGGTCTAACTTGGCCATGCTGTTTATCACTGTTGGTTGCTCACCACTTGGGTTGGCTTTTGGTTTGGGTTGGCTTTTGGTTTTATCAAAAATGACGTGTTTCAGGTTGTGCTGTTGGTGCTGAGTGTAATTCTGGGTGTCAGGTGTCATATGCTGGAGTTGGCAGCTGGCACTGGTACCATCTATTGTGCTTGCTCACCCCTCACCCCCTGGAGGCCATAGTTGGGGTGATAGAGGTGTGGGGAGGTGTGGAATGGGGCTTGGGTGGGGGTGGTGGCGTGGTTTGTGGGTCAAACTGTTGGTCAGTGTCTCGGCTTGCTGTACCTGAACCGCTACCACCACACACAACGGCGAGCCCCACCCCCACGTGCTGTGGTTACCACCACCCCACACAGCGGCAGGCCCCACCCCCACCACCGCTACCACCACCCCACACAGCGGCAGGCCACAACCCCACACCTGGTGCTGTGATTTACCACCACCCCACACGGCCCACACAGCGGCAGGCCCCACCCCCAGCCCACCCCACCTGGTGTGATTTACCACCACCCCACACAGCGGCAGGCCCCACCCCCACACCTGATCAGTGATTTACCACCACTCCACCTCTGACAATTACCCCCACACCTGGTGTGATTTACCACCACCCACCCTGCAGCAGCGGCAGGCCCCACCCCAGGCCCCACCCCACCTGGTCTGATTTTCCACCTCCCGACACAGCGGCAGGCCCCACCCCTACACCTGGTGTGATTTACCACCCACCCCACACAGCGGCTTGAGCCCCACCCCCACACCTGGTCTGATTCCACACCACCACCCCACACAGCGGCAACCCCCCACACTCTGGTGTGATTACCACCACCCCACACAGCCTTAGGCAGGCCCACCCACACCTGGTGTGATTTGATTCATCTTAGTAAGTTTTTGTTTTACTTTAATGGAATCTACATTTTGTTTTGTCTTTTTGCTTAGTGCTGTGAATTATCTCTATGGACATACATTACTCTCTGATGTTATTTGTTACTCTCAGTTTACTCTGTCTTATTGGAGGGACATTTACTTTCTTTGATGTTACTTGTTACTCACTTTTTTACCCACTTTGTTACTTTTTTTTAATGGTGGCGTGGAGGTAGAGCCCTCGGGTCAAAATGTGCTGTGGTTCAAGTCCCAGAGGGAGTATACTTTGTGTGCTGAGTTATTTGTTACTTTGTTACCACTTTTGTTACCTTTTTAATGGTGGTGTGGTAGTAGAGCTGTTGGGTCAGAATGCACAGTGGCCTGTGGCTGTGCACTGTGGTTGGAGTCCCACAAGTATTTCTGTCTTGTAGACATTACCAGGGGCGTAGGTCAGCCTCCTGTCCTTAAGTGTTCTGCACTACACCAGCCCAGCCTCAGGCCCTTCTGCTCCAAAGGGGAAAAAGGGAGATGTTCCCCCGAGCTATACCTTACTAGATCATATAGCCCTGCTAGGTGACAGGCAGACTCTTCCCCCTCCTCCCCGGCATGGCAGCTACCGGGCGTTGCTGTGTCACACGACTCCCCGGTCCCGAGTCCGACGCTCTACCACTTAGCCCCCCTGCACCCCTGCTTCAAAGGGGGGAAAGTACAATTTGCTCTCTTTATTTGCCTACAATTCCTCCTGTGTTATTACTTTTCTCTGTACAACTTCTTTTAATGGACGGACTCATTTTGTTTTTTTTCATTATTATTATTATTATTTTTTTTTTTCTGAAATGGGTGTGGCGATTCCAACTGTCTTCTTGCAGTCTCATGATCTTCGGGAAAGTAATTACCATATGCAACATAGACAGTTATCTTGTTATTTTAGACTACAAAATGCGTAGAGTAAATAAAAATACACTTTTGTGTTATTTAAGGAAGCCGCCAGTTTGCCTGTGGCAGCCTGTTTACTGACGATGCGTTGATTACTGACTGTCTTGCCGACGGGACGCGTTAGTGCATCAGACATTCATATTTATAGGATGCCTAATATCCTAACTGCAGGCTTCATCCCCTCACCCCCCTGATTTTATGCACCTAGGATTGCCACTTAACCTAACCTAGACACCCCTCAGATACCTGTCAGTCCAAATCCTAAGCTTGAGTCTTAATAAACCTATTCTAATTTGTCATAACCTAACTTATTCCAACAACCAATCCAATCCTATCCTAACCTAACCAATCCATTCCTAATGTAACCAATTCTACCATAATCAACTGAAATTTTCCAAACCTAACATTTCAATTGGGAATTTCAAATTATGCCAAAAGTAAGACATGCATTTGGAGAGTTTGGCAGCAAGACTTGCTGTTGCTGGTACTTTCGTGGGAGTGAGGGAATATATGATGTTTATATAAACAAGTCTATATGTATTTCACAGATGTAAAAAAAAAATAATAATCCCTGTGATTATGGTACTTTAGGAAGCACAACAAGTAGCCTGTGAAAGACTGGTTTCAATAGGAAATATGGAAGAGCTGTATCCTTCTGGCAAAGTATTATTATTATTATTTTTTTTAATATCCTTAAGGGACAGCCATAGTTTGTGATAATATTTGTTACTCAATAATGTTTATGTTTTATGAATGTGCTAAACCAGATATAACTTTGTAGTAACATAGCACTACCTGAATTAGGCCAACAGCACACAAGCAGCAGCAGTTCGTCAGTGATGATAATATAACTAGGTGGTAAATGACAAGGCATGTGGAAAGCAAGAAGATTGACAATCATGTGTACAGTAATTACCGTATGTGCAACGCCAACACTTAATTTCCCAAGCACCACACCAGCAACCACAGTGGACCAGTTGAACTGTGTTCTGTTGTGGTGAACTTGGCTAGTAAGGTTAGGTGGGGAACCGGTACACTCGTGTACCATATACTGTACACAACACCAAAATGTGAGTTACTCCAACACAGCACCAGCAGCCATAGTGGATCTGCTGTATAGACTAAAGTCCCGTCCACACTAGGAGTCACGCTCTGTTGCACGTCATGTTGCCCAACTCTGGTTTTCGTGCCGCGGAGGGTCTGTGCTGCATACTTCGGGCAAATCTGGACGAGGGACATTTCATGGTGACAGCGCGCTACAATTCCCTCACAGTAGCTGTCTGGCTTCCGTTACCGCTCTTTTTGATCTGCAGTACGACGCAGTGTCAGAAGATAGTACTGGTATTGAATGGTCAAGGGGCAACGCCCTACATTTTATAGAACTGCTGAAGATGCATCCATGTATGTGGCAGATGAAAAACAAGCAATACAAGGACAACTTAAGAAGTGCAAGTTTAAAACAATGACGAGACAGCCATTGCTTGCACCACATCTTATTCCTATTCTTTTTCATTTTGTCACAACATAGTACCACAATGCTCCACATGACAGTCTCTTGAACAGCTGCAGTGTTGGTATCCATTATCACCCTCTTGCTGGTCAACGGTAACTGGTGTGTTCTGCCCATTGTAGTACTACTATGGACGTCACTGGCATTAGCAAGATGACGCGGAACAGAGGACGTGGCACGACCCTAGTGTGGACGGGGCTTAACACTGCACTGTGGTGTAGGTTAAAAAAAAAATAAAAAAAAAAAGTCAAGCACACAACAAAATGGTCCTGTTGGTTCAGTATCGTCTGTGTATCTCTCTATCTATCAGTCTGTCTATCTGTAGCCAGACGCCATACTCCTATAAAGGTTGGCCGTTTGTCTTTGAGTTGTTTCACGGGGAGGGGCACTAGCCATCCGCCAGCCCACTTGGTGACAGGAACGGAACACGTGTGGGTAGGTTATATGGTTACCACCCAGCTTTACAAATAGTTTCCTGGCTTACAGGAAACAATTAGGCTTGCAACTACAGGAAACAATTAGGCTTGCAACTACAGGAAACAATTAGGCTTGCAACTCAATGTAAAGCCACCTGGAAAGGAAAGAAGACTAATAAAAAGTGACAGGAAAGATGGGAGAAATAGGATGAGAGGACGACAGACACAGATAAAGATTGATGAAGGTGAAGATAGAAATAGGCGGCAGTACATCAAGTGAGTGGATTGAGAGAACTGTAACTTATTAAAAAATATAATTTGTTTTCCAGGCTCATGGGTCAGATTGGAAGCCACCTTCAGTAAAACCAAGCTGCTGCTGCTTTTTTTTTTTTTTTCTCTCTCCAAAATGATGCAAAACCAACCAGGATATTTAACCAAGATTGTCTTCATATCTCAGGACATATTGTAGTTTGCACGTCTAGAAAATGTTTTATGATTACTATTACACATAATTAAATCATTTGTTAAGTACCTCAGCAAAAATGTTAATATAGAGTTACTGTTGTTGTTTGACACCAGTATCTTTGAGAAATTTTCTGTACATTTCTCTTGGCAGATGCCAGTGTGATCCAGCAGTATACTACACACTCACTCCAGTGACCTCAACCAAGACACAGGCATTAAGGAGTAGTGGTAAACATTACCAGTAGCTTCCAGAGTTAAAATGAAAACATCCTGATGTTGAAAAGTTTAAGGCTTCAATAAGTTATTATCCTTAAAACAGTTCTTTGTCATATTTTACTACAGTCCAAATACCAGGGTTGTGCAGTGAAAAGATAAAATGTACGGTATCTGTAACCTAATGTCTATCTATCTACAGTATAACCAGACACCTTAATCCGTAAGGGGGTGGCTGCAAACAAATCGCCTCCTTGTCGTCCTGTCTCCTGCCATTTCACTGCCCTCCACCCAGCTCGCACCCCCATGTCTCATATACCTCTCCACTCCATCTCTCCATGCCATTTCACTGCCTTCCAGCCAACCCACACACCCCTCTCTCATATGTCTCTCCATTTCATCCTCATCCTCCCCTTCCCTCTTCCCCCATCCATCTCATTCACACACTCCTCATTAGTCTCTCGCTCTCCATGCTCTCCACATGGCTAAACCACCTCAGTGTATTTCTCTGAACACTCTCTATCTCATCCACACCCACAACCCACTTTCACTCCCTCATTTGTCAGTCTCTCTCCTTGTAACTCCACTTGTATGCTTCTTTCAAATACAGTGGGCTCGCACAGTGCGCGAGAGATTGGGCAGTCCACGACTTCGCGTACTGGGAATACATAATCTTAGGGAATAATTACATATGGGCGGTACCCCCTCATACCTGGCCATTTTTTGGCCCTTAGAGACATAATAAAGGTCATATTTTTTGGACATTGTACTAAAGCTATAGCTACAATAACAAAAATATGGGTAGTCACCTTAACAACAGTAGGCAACAGGCCTGATGACCTTAAATAACAGGGGTTCCGAGGCGCGGCAACACTTACAGCGCCGCACTCCCCACCGCACCTCCCACCGCACCAACACTTCCCTCCACAGACTCCTCTTGAGCACCTTCCCCAGGAGCATCAAAGCCACTCACTTCGGCCATAAACCCTTCAAAGTCCAATGCTGACACTTCTAACATTGCATCCTCTTCATCCTCAACAGTAGAATGCCCGGGAATTTCTGCGCATCAACATGACGACACGTGACGCGCTGTGTGAGGGGTGGTCACGCACTAATAGATAATGGCATTTTTGAGCCACTCCTTGCCTCTGCCTCGCGTTCTGTGCGGTAAACTCGCGCATTCAAGGGTTTTTGGTTTTGATTTTTGGTCACTCGCGCACAATGCGAATCGTGCACTGTAATGACACGCACTGTGTGAACCTACTGTATCTCATTTCCGCTGCTCTCACTCTTGACTTGTGTCCTTCCAGCAAGGCCCAAGCTTTTCTTCCATATCTCAGAGTTGGTATCCTTATACTGTCATGCAGTGACCTGTTTTTACTTCTGTGGTCACTTCTCTGTTTCTTCTCACTGCTTTCAGAGAACCAGCAACCTTTCTTCCTTGGTGTACGCTTTCAAGTACTTCATCCTCTAATCTTCCCTCCTTACCCATCACACTACCCAAGTACAGTATAATCATTCAGAGACTGCTTATCCTTTATAAAGTAAACAGTTTCCCCCTGTGGCATTTCCACCTCCTTTTCCTTGTTTCCTCCTAAACCCATCAGTAGTAAGTTGTGGTCTCATATGTCTTTTGTTTGTTTCTCTTTGTCCATTGACACCTCTAGAAATCTCTCATATGTTATATGGTTAGCAAAGCAGTCTGACACTTTTTTTTTTATAATTTCTCTCCCATGTTGTGATCCCGCTACAGTTCTGATCACTGTTTAATAAAATTAGGTTCTTTTATCCATCCATTCAAAATCTAATTTTCCACCTTCATCCAGCAGCTGTTTCAAGAAAACCCACACGACTACAGACGTCTCCTGTCGCTGTCACTGCCTCTTTTTTTTTTTTTTTTTTTTTTTTTTTTTCGTGGTATTTCTGCCTCTTCCCATATTTTTGACATATTTCCTTATCTTTTCCACCCACGGGGTTTATATGTCTCAGGTACTTAAAAAAAAAAAAAAGCATTTCACAGATATATATCACTGCTTCCTCCATCTATATATATATACCTAGGCTGCTTCCCCCAAGGAAAGGGTGGTAGCCGAGACAGGACGACACACGCCCCATTTACTCATCCATTCAAACACATTCATTCGCATCTTAGCCCCAAAGGGGAGAACGGACAGATCTTCACCGCACCACACCGCACAAGGGTCAACTGCGCAGTGCAATCAGTGACATCCACAGCAGGGCCCGACAGCAGAACTGGTTTACCCCTGCCACATCATAACAGACCCATCCCCTTACCCGCACCTGACCTGACAAGCTGATCAGACCAAATGCGGGAGAATATCCCCTCAGGGCTGCGTCATCACTTATTCATTCACAATTTCTCTCCATTTATTTCTGTCACGCACAGCCACTCTTCCTTGCTCAACAGACATCCCTCTCGCATCCAGCGCTCTCTTCACACTGTCCATCCATCCTATTCGTGGTCTTCCTCTCAGCCTTACACCTCTCACATCAGATCTAGTTATCTTTTTCACCAATCGCTCATTATCCATTCTCTCCATATGCCCAAACCATCGCAACACCCTCTGCTCAACTCTACCAGCCATCTCCCGAACAACTCCAGTTCTCCTTCGCACTTCATCATTTCGCACCCGATCCATACGCGTCACTCCACACATACTCCTGACACCTCATCTCCATTACATTCAAACTTTTCCTCTCTGCTACACTCATATTCCATGTTTCAGCCCCATATAATGCAGTCGGCACCACAACACCCTCATACAGCCTTCTCTTTACATCCAATCTAAGCGAACGACATTTAAACACTTTTTTCACTCCTCCCACCACCTTTCCTACTTCATTTATCCTAAACTTCACTTCTGGATCTATTCTTCCATCCACAGCAACATGTGACCCTAGTAATTTAAAACAATCTACCTCAAGCAACTCACCATTCAAAACTATATTTATCCCCCGTACCATCTATCAACCTCGTACACTTCATCACTTTACTCTTATTCTCATTTACTTTCAATTTCCTCCTTTCACACACCCTTCCAAACTCCTCTACCAACTGTCTCAATCTCTCCTCTGAATCAGTCACCAGTGCCGTATCATCTGCACACAGCAGCTGCTTCAGATTCCACTCTCCACCATCAACATTCACCAGACTCAGACCTCCACCTAAAACTCTTGCATTCACCTCCCTTACAACACCATCCATGTAAATATTAAACAACCAAGGTGACATCACACATCCCTGTCGCAGCCCCACTCTCACGGGAAACCAATCACTCACAGCATTTCCCACTCTTACACACGCTCTACTATTTACATAAAAACTTTTCACCCCTTTTAGTAACCTACCATCAAGTCCATACAATCTTAAAACAGTCCACAAAGCCTCCCTATCAATTCTATCATACGCTTTCTCTAAATCCATAAATGCCCAAAACACATCCTTGCCTTTTGCTAAATACTTTTCACACACTTGTCTCACAGCAAACACCTGATCAACGCATCCCCTCCCTCTCCTAAAGCCACACTGCTCATCACTAATCACTCCCTCTGTACCCTCTCTAACTCTCATAATTAACACTCTACCATACACCTTACCTACAACACTCAACAGACTTATACCCCTAAAGTTAGTACATTCATACATATCACCCTTGCCTTTATACAACGGGACCACATAAGCACTTGCCCAGTCAATTGGCACTGCTTCCTATTTCTTTTTATTTCAGTTTTGTACTTTTTTATACAAAGTCATTATTATTCCTCCACCCTTTTTGTGTTTTCCTCACATTCTGTGGAAACATTCAAGAAAATACTTTATTTTTCCAAGTTTATTCAAGAAAATCACTTCGTTTTATTTTTTCTAGTTTCAGCTATTTGAGAGGAGCATGTGGAGTTACATGGAGAGGCAGACTGACAAATGAGGAGGTGAATGAACGTTGTGGTGTGGATGTGGGTGTGACAGAAAGCGTTAGGAGAAATACATTGAGGTGGTTTGGCCATGTGGAGAGGATTGAGAACGAGAGACTAACGAGAAGAGTGGATGTGAGTGAGGTGTAGGGAAGGGGGAAAGGGATGGGGAGGCCGAGGATGAGATGGAAGGATGGAGTGGAGAGAGGGGGTGTGTGAGCTGAGGTGATAGGGCGATTTGTTTGTGGCCACGCCTTACGGGATTAAGGCGTCTGGCAATAGACAGATACCGGTAGGTAGTTTAGTTTCCACTGCACATCATAATGTTTTCATCCACCACGCGTTCTTCTCGTTTTAAATTTGTAAGACGTACAGTGCTTTTATCAGTTACAGTAATTAAACCATTATGGTATAAGTTGACGTATCCCAGCATAGCTGAGCATGATTAAACCCAGCCTAATGCAGGTCTCATTACGGATAGAGATGGGAGCCCGAGAATCTCTCCCTCATCATTGATTACACTACTAACTTCAGTATAAGAAGGATTTCAAATGTATGATTATGGAAGAGAAGTTGCACTCAATTTCATAAACTAAGCAATTATTTCCCTGTACAAGGGAAAAGGGGAAAAAGTATCTGGTAATCATAGGGGCATGTGTCTTCATAGTGTAATAGGAAAAGTGTATGGTAGGATACTTGACAGAATTAGGGAAATAAGAGAGGAATCACTCATCTTAAATGCCAGGACCAACTTGCCTAGCTCCCGGGCTCCTACGCTCCTCATGGGGCAACGTAGGATTAGATGATGGATGGATGGATGGAATAGTTGAAGAAGAACAGGAAGGTTTCAGGAAGGGAAGAGATGTAGATCAGATATTCATCCTAAGGTGTTTAGTGGAAAGGTTTCTAGAGATGGGAAAGAAGTTGTATGCAGCCATCCTGGATTTGGAGAAAGTATATGACAGAGTGGGTAGACGAGGAATGTGGAAAATATTGAAAAATTACGGAGTAAATGGAAAGCGTTAAATTCCGTGAGAAGTATGTTACGAGGGTGCTACGGCTGCAGTGCGTGTGGACAGTGAACTGAGTGAATTTTTCTGTCTGAATGTTGGATTGAAACTGATGTGTTATGTCTCCATATTTGTTCAGTTTGTATATGGATGGAGTTATAAAAGAGATACAAGATAGGGCAGTGGATGATGGAGCGGCCCTAATGAGAGAAGGCAGCGTTTGGAAACTCTGTTCTGTTGTTTGCAGATGTTACTGTATTGTTAAATGAAGACGAAGGGGAACCTCAAGGTTTGGTGAGTGAATTTGGGGGAGTTTGTAAGAAACGTAATCTAAACTCTAAAGGTGAATGTAGGGAAGAGTAAAGTTGTGGTCTTCCAGAGAAATGAAGTCACAGTGCACACTGGAGCGGGATGGTGAGGAAATGGAAAATGTGAATGCAGTTACGTATTAGGGTAGTGTGATGAGTAAGGATGGAAGTTTGGAGCATGAACTGCTGGAAAGGGTACAACAGGAAAGAAAGGTTGCTGGTTCATTGAAAGTAGTGATAAGAAATAAGGAAGTGAGCATGGGAATCAAAGTCACTGCGTGATGGTATTGTGAACGTTTGGCAGCGATGCTTGGACCTTGTTGGAAGGGCACAGGTCAAGAGTGAGAGCAGTGGAAACTCATTTTCAATAACTCAAATAACTTGTGAGTTATATGTTTGAGAGGAGCATGTGAATTTTCATGGAAAGATAGACTGATAAATGAGTAAGTGAAGAAGCATTATGGTGTGGATGTGGATGTGATAGAACGCATTAGGAGAAATAGACTGAGGTGGTCCATGTGGAGAGGATGGAGATTGAGTGATTAAGGAGGAGAGTGTACAGTATGTGAGTGAGGTGGATAGGGGTGGAGAGGTTGGAAGACACTGATGATGTGATGAAGTGATGGGGTGGAGATGTATATGAGAAAGGGGGTTGTAAGTTGTGGGGAGGGCCTGGAAGTGGCAGGGAACAGCGGGACATGGAGGTGATTTGTTTGTAACAACCCCGTGTCGGATTAAGGCGTATGGTTATAGTTAGATCGCAAGTAACATGTTAATTCCAGTGTCCATTAGATGGATGTTATTCTGAAATAATATATTAATTCCAATGTCCATTAGATGGATGTTATTTGAAATAATATGTTAATTCCAGTGTCCATTATATGAATGCTATTCGGAAATAATATATTAATTCCAGTGTCCATTTAGATGGATGTTCATCATTATCCGGACCTCCTTTCTCACCCTAGGGCAGGGTGAGGAGTAGGAATGTCCAGTCAGCCCAGTCCAATGGGCCACGCTTCCATTCACCTATCATTCAAGCCCCCGGAATCTTGGCTCTATCGGCTACGCCAAAACGATTCACCAGATTCTGTAGCTTCACATAAACGTATCCGATTGAGTCAATCCGGATGCTGCCACGTCACAAAGGGGTGCCAAACCCCTGATCATGCACTTTTCCTCACAACATTCATCCAGCCAGCTCGACCTCTTGTCAGTTCCCTAGCCTCACCGACTTCCAAACCTCTCTTCCTCACACACTCATCCACCATCTCTCTCCTCCTTGGCCTACCTCGCCTCTTCTCTCCTTCAGATTTGCTCTGATAAACCTTTTTCACCACTCTCTTCATATCCATTGCCTTCAAATGACCATAGCATTTCAGTACACTCTCTTCGGTTCTGTGTCCACTTCCTCACTCCACATCTTTCACGAACCACATTATTTCGTATCCTATCCACCCTCTGTACTTCACTTAAATTCCTCATCAGTCTCCTCTCCACTGCTCTTAATCTTGACTTTTCATTTTCATGCAAGCCCCGTGCAGCTGCAGCACTCAAGCCTCTCTTTCTTCTCAAGGCCTTCATAGCACCAGCTAGTTTTCTTCCCATTACTCTTTTCTACATTTACTCTCAAGGCACGACGCTCACAGACCTCAGCAAAATTCTGCACTAGCCCTCCAAGTTCTTGTACGGTACTTGCAAGCAGTACTGCATCATCAGCATACAACAATTTGAGATATTCTATCCATCACGATTCATTACCAACGCCATCCCTCTCTCAGTTATACGTGTTATTACTTCTCTCATCACCCCATCCATATATATATTAAACAGCCATGTGGACATCACACAACTTTGTCGCACGCCCACAACGACCGTGAACCGTTCACTTAGATGCCCATTAACCTTTACACATGCTTCACTACCATCATAAAAACTCTTGACGGCACCTAACAGCTTACCATCTACACCATACATGCGCAAACCTTTCCACAATCCTTCTCTGTCCACTTTCTCGTATGCTTTCTCCAGATCCATGAATGCCATAAACACCTTATGGTCCTTCTCACGAGCCTTCTCTGTTATCAGTCTCACTGCAAATATTTGATCCACACATCCTCTGCCACTCCTAAAGCCACCCTGTTCGTCACTCACAAAGACTCCTGATATCTCTCTTACTTTTTCCGTAACAATTTTTCCACATACCTTCCCTACCACACTCAAGAATCTTATGCCACGATAATTCCTGCACTCACCTCGCTCCACCTTTATTTTTGTACAGGGGTACAATCACAGCCTTTTTCCACTCTGCAGGCACAGTTTCACTCATCCATGCCTTCTTCCATATCTCCAACAAGCACTTCATTCCATTCTCTCCACTGCACTTAAACATCTCTGCATACACCTCATCAACCCCAGTTGCTTTCCCATTTTTCAGCCGCTTCACAGCACTCTTCACCTGTGCGAGTGTCACGTCTCCTGGTACTGCATTCCTTCTGTGCACAGCCCCCAGACCAATCATGTTTACAGCCTTTCTGCTCTCTCTATTCCAATTCATCAGGCTGTCAAAATATTCTTTCCATCTGGTCGTTACTTCATGCCCAAGGGTTAATATTCTACCACCTACATCCTTCACACTATCACATTTCTTTCCGCTTTCACTTCTACATTTCGGCACCTCTTTCCAGATGAACTTCCTATTTTCAGAGTAGTTTGCATTCATTTTTCTTCCTAGATCATCATTACCTCCTTCTTTTTCCTCTTCACTAGTCTCTTTATGTGCTTCTTGCTCTCAATATATTCAGTTATTTCAACTGAACTCCTGTCCTGTAACCACTTTAGCCACTTCTTAAGAATAACATCCATCTAGTGGATGTTATTCAGAAGTAATATATTAATTCCAGTGTCCATTAGATAGATGTTATTCTGAAGTAATGGATTAATTCCAGTGTCCATTAGATGGATGTTATTCTGAAGTAGTATATTAATTCCAGTGTCCATTTGATGGATGCTATTCTGAAATAATACCCTTAGTGGTTAGCGTAATTTCTTATACAGTATAGCTAGTGTAAAACATATTTGGAATATAAATGTTATATTTCCTTTCATTCACCTGTTAAACCTCAATACATAATTACATGATCATTTACTGACAAACTGTCAAATTATGTTTTCAGAGGCGTAGGTCATCTAACAGTAGAGGAAGTGACATTTAATACATTCTCAGCGTAAAGCATAATGTCATTCAACCAGCCAACAACCAAGGATGCCACCTGCTCTACTTCTGTCAAGTCATTCTGGTATGTAAAGTTGCTGTCTATATGCCTCGTCATTAGTTCAGATGAGATATGAAAAAATGCATAAATTCTCAGAAATGACCTCACAAATAATCTGTATGTTGATCTCAGTTACTGTTTACTCCCTGATGTCTATGGCTTCAGAGGAACCCAGGTTTTTAAAAATTTGTTACAATAGGTCAGAGATACTCTCTTGTAATGAAAACATCTTGCAAAGCAGATTCTGAGGAATCAAGCTCCAAAGCATAGCTTTTTGATACACATTCAAGACTGTTGTACAGAAATGTCTATTTTAAAAAAATTTATACATTTTCGTTTTGGTTCTGTTGCTTTTTGCAGTTTAAAAATCTGTGTAAAAGTATTAGTTATGGATTCTGTTGGAACTGTTTGGTGACATTTTCTTGTTGCAGTGAGTGACCATAACAAGTAAAATATACTGTACAGTACTTTAAAAACGCCATGCCCACAGATATCCACTAATCTCTGAACTGATTTTCAAAGTTCCTTTTCACTATTAGCAGGCAACACAGCATCATCTGCACACATCATATTTAAGTTAGTACCCTTCACTGTTCGCTATCAGTCCCATCCCTCTCTCCTTGACTCAAGTTTTAGTCCCACTCATAACCTTTGTCACACACATGTTGAATAGAAACTAGAGTAACTGGAGTTGATAAGTTGGATTTGGAGGATGGTATACATTTATTGATATCTGGCCGACAGGACAGAATGCATTATCAGGGAGTAGGATTGTTGCTGGGTTGTAAGACAAATAAGGCATTATGTGAGTGGGATCCTATAGATGAGCGATTGTTATACGCACGGTTTAAATCAAATCATGGCAACATCAGTCTGTTTGTGTGCTATGCACCTACTAATGATGCACTCGATGAAAGGAAAGACACATTTTATGAAAAGTTGCAAGAAGGAGTAGGAAGGGTACCTAGACATGATGTTTTGATCTGCGTTGGAGACTTTAATGCAGTAATGGGCTGCTCAAATGAGGGATTTGAGGCATGTATGGGTAAGATGGGAGTTGGTAGTAGGATGAGTGAAAACGGAGTGAGGTTTGGAAGCTTCTGTCTAGCAAATGACTTAGTCATCGGGGGCACACTCTTTCAGCATTGCAATATACACAAGACAACTTGGGTGTCGCCGTGTGGAAAATATAAAAATCAGATTGATCACATCGCTATCAGTAGGAGGCATAGAAGTTCTCTGCTAGATGTTCATGTTAAACGGGGAGCGGATATTGGTAGTGACCATCAACTCAGCATTGCAAAAATAAGGTTTAAACTTAAAAATCAGAAGAAGGAAAAATCTGGTGTTGGTAGATACGATATTGTTAAGCTTAGAAGGGAAGGAGAAGAAAAGGAGGAATTCAGATTAGAATGCAGAAATAGGTTTTTGGTGTTGGAAACGTTGGAAGAGGGGGAGAGAAGTGTAGATGAGATGTGGGAGGATGTGAACAAAGTTTTGCATGAGACTGCTGAATGTACGATTGGAAGGAGACATAGATTCAGGAGAAAGAAATGGATATCAGAGGAAACGTGGGATATGATAAAAAGGAGAGGTGAGGCTAAATTGAGGAGTGAGATGCAATGCGTTGATGAACGAGAGATTGAATTAGCAAGAGCTGCGTACTGGAGTTTGAATTCAGAAGTAAGAAGGTTAGCTAGGAGAGATAAAAGAAGATGTATGGATGAAAAGGTTGCAGAGACTGAAATCTTAATAAACAAAAATGATGGACAGAGTCAAAGAATAGCATATGAATCGATTAGAGAACTGAGTGGTAATGCAGGTAAACGCAAGGAAATACCAGTTAGACAGGGAAGGAAATTTATTGACCAAAGATGGAGATATTAAAAATAGATGGAAAGAGCATTTTGAGACAGTTCTTAATAGACCAATACCACCAGAAGAGGATATACCGTCTGCTCAGGAAGATTTAAATATAGAAACAGGAGAGTTGAGGCTTGCAGAAGTGGAGAAAGCAGTAAAACAGTTAAAGAATAATAAGGCACCAGGGGAGGATGGTTTATTTCCGGAAATGTTTAAAGTGGAGGGGGATAGATTAATAATGATCTTGACCAAGCTATTCAATAAGATATGGGTGACGGGGTTACTACCATCAGTTTGGAAGAATGGTGTAATTGTTAAAATTCCGAAGAAGGGAGACCTGAGTGAATGTGGTAATTGGAGGGGAATCTCTTTGTCACCGATAGCTTTGAAAGTTTTCAGTAGAGTGTTGTTAAATAGGTTGGAGCCGGTGGTTGAGGGTATTCTGAGGGATGAACAGGCTGGTTTTAGAAAGGGACGTGGTTGCAATGATCATATCTTTATAGTTAGGCATTTGATGCAGCAAGTTAATGAAATGAGAGTACCGTTAAGTCTTTGTTTTGTTGATTTTGAAAAGGCTTTTGATAGTGTTTCGAGAGAGACTATGGGGAAGATCATGAGACATTATGGAATACCAGAGGAGTTTGTGAGGGTCATTATGAACATGCATGAGGACACATTTTGTAAAGTGATGGTTGATGGTTGTCTGAGTGATTCGTTTGAAGTCAAGTCCGGAGTAATTCAAGGTGGTGTTCTATCGCCTTTACTATTTATATTGGTCATTGATTACATTATGAAACGCGTTGGAACAGAAACCGGTGCAGGTATACTTTGGGGAGAGAACAGGAAACTTTTGGATTTAGATTATGCAGATGATATAGTTTTGAGTTCTGATGGGCCAGAAGAGATGCAGAGAGTGTTGGACTGTTTGGTGAGTGAAGGTCGCAAGGTGGATTTGGTTATTAATTGTGGAAAAACTGAAATAATCAATATGAATATGGATAATGCGCAGGAATGTGTAATTGGAGATATGGTTGTAAAGCAAGTTGATAGGTTTAAATATTTAGGTACTTATTTAGCCAAGGATGGTTCTTTGAACTTTGAATTCGAGGAAAGGTTAAAGAAGGCTAATCAGGCAATGGGAATGCTTAAAAATATTTGGAATAATAAAAATTTTTCTGTGCATACAAAAATCAAACTTTATAAGGTAATGGTTAGGAGTATCTTAATTTATGGACACGAGTCTTGGTACAGCACAGTGACTATGGAAAATAAATTCTTGGTGTTTGAAAATAAAGCACTTAGAAGAATATTAGGAGTTAAGTGGTGGGAAAGGATACCAAATAGTAGAATTAGAGAAATAACGGGAGTGCAGCCGATCGATGAATATGTTAGATTCTCACGATGGAAGTGGCTAGGACATGTGTATAGGAGACAGGGAATAGTACGAGGTACACCAGGGTGGGTGGCACTTGGTAGGAGAGGTAGAGGAAGGCCAAAAGAGACGTGGGTGAGGACAATGAGACGGGAAGCTGGAGATGAGTGTTGGGGAGATCTTGAGGAGTTAGCACAAGATAGGATGTGGTGGTGTGAGTTCATCGAGGCCCTATGCATCCCCGAGGGTGCCACAGGAAATGATTGATTGATTGATTGACCCAGACAACCACCTACTTTTACTTGTGCTTTGTTACCATCTAAAGATTATCCCATTCAACAGCTTTCCATTCATGCAACACAGTAGCTTGTACTGTTGTCCACAGTCACCTTGTTTTCCCTGCCATACAGTGTTACCTTGTCCATTAATGCCATAAAGTGTGTTCAATCTTTCTCACGTGCACTATTTGTCACTGCAAATATTTGATTCACACAGTCGCATCCATATTTGTTACTCACCACTTAGGATTAATGAGTTGGGAGCAAATGGTTTTGGAAAACTAGTGGAGTGCATACAGAGAGTGTTTGGTTGGGACTTCTTGTGTATGGTGTAGTGAGAGTGGCATCCATCCATCCATCATCCAACCCATTTTTTGACTCTTCAGGGGTGTAAGGGCCTGGGACTAGGCAACTTATCCTTGACATTAAGCACAAGAGCGACCAGTTGCTCTTCCCTGAGTGGGATTTTGTGGGTAAGAAACCCCAACCACCCCTCAGATGTAAGCACTTACGGGCCACATCCAACTGGAGTACCTTAACCCACTAGAGCACCAGGCATCATAAAGAAGAGAGAGACCAATAGTTGGTTTGGACCGAAGCATGTACATGCCAATACTGTTCTGATAACAGGTTGTTGTTAGGGACTCAAGTGTTTTCTAGATCTGCTGTAATCATCCTCATAAATTTGACATTTTTTTTTTTTTTTTTTTTTTTTTTTTTTTTTTTTTTAAATACAAAATAGACTCGTTGTCCCAAGTATGTTGAGCCAGAAGAGAGATCAGACTCATGCTCTAACCATCCTGTTGTGTGTACAAAATGAGAAACCAGGGCTTTGTTCACCCCCGCTGATCATAACTTTGCTGGCATATCAGCGAAGTGGTGCTTGTTAAGCCAGGGTGAGCAGCAGTGATTACTCCCGTCACACCATCTGCTGTGGAAACAAAATCAATCAAAATACTGGAAACTATGTTTGGTGCTGGCTGACAGTGACTGCTGAATTATAGTAAATGACATCATGGACTCTGTTATTTACCTAAGACTACCTCCTACAGAACTTCAGTCATGTCTGAAAAATACTGTGAAATTCTAGTTTTGAGCCTGTACTTGGTGTTGACAATAACCTTGTTTTTCTTATCTTTTTTGCTGATAGCCTATAGTGCTTTCATTCTACGGTAAATTTATCACAGATGAAACAAAATATCACCAAGAGAATGTAACTACACCCAAGATTCAGCAGTAGTGAATGAATTTCCATTTGTGACGAAAGTTTGTTTATGTTATGAAGGCTGCATTGTCTTGGTATCTTTTCACATCCCAGCATGATTGTTGGTATGTGGACTGATATTGGAACAACCATGATTGCCAATCAGAAGGCAAGTAGTGCACTTACCATTGGTGATGATAACTTGCTAGGGTAATGTGAATGCAGCCCAGGACAGGATGTGGATCATTAAAAGAAGCAAGCATAAACTGTACTACTAATATTGTTTGCATAACACCGCATTTAAATTATCATATATTATTTGTAATTTATTGGAAGTAAGAAGTTAGTTGTTTACTCTCAAATCTTGTTAGCTACAGTAGTAACCGAGCTTCAGTTCCAAACAACTTGTTGTTGTTGTTGCCCTAGACTCATCTGAATGTGATTGTGGTGAACTAGACTGAAGTTGCCTTTGTCTTGCAGTCTGTCATCCTCTTGTCAGGGGATAGGAAGAGAGTCAAGGGACATTTGTTCAACCCATATTGGTGCCAGCACATGAAGGCATATCTCTCAGCAGCCTGAAGGGGCACTATATATGGGAATGGCTGCTGCTGTCTTCCCCAGATTCATACCACTAGCTTAGACACTGGTAAGGACTAAGATGTATGGCACCTAAGACATGTTTTCTCCTCAGAAATATATAATCAGTCTAGTGCAGATATGATATTGGAGTAATTGTACCAGCAGTTGTAAGGTTGTTTTGGGAGATACAACACTTTCATCCCCTTAGTCTATATCCTTACACCTGAAGAGACTGCAAGTCAGGCCATTACTTCTCCCAAGTAAAGTTTGACCCAATCGTTTTTTTTTTTTTTTTTTTTTTTTTTTTTTTTCCCATCTGAACAGTTTATTAAACTTGTTACCAAGTCATGCTGTGAGATTGCCTTCATGTTTTCCATATTACTATTTTTCATATAAGCGCTATACTGTAGCTAATGTGTTGAAGTAGTATGGGTGTATGTAATGCATGAGGAAAGAAGTGTTAACAAAGAGTGTAAAAAGGTGAAGTTAAAGGAAGACTGAGGAGAGGAAAACAAGAATGTGGTGGAGAGTTACCATGGAGGAATATTTGAGTGGAGGTGGCATGATGGAATGGTGATGTGTTGTGATAGTCTTTGTGGTATTGGAGGAGTGTATGAGAATGGTATGAAGTGGCATGATGGAATGGTGATGTGTTGTGATAGTCTTTGTGGTATTGGAGGAGTGTATGAGAATGGTATGAAGTGGCATGATGGAATGGTGGTGGGTTGTGAGTCTCTTGACAGTAATTTTGTTTAAGCTGTCTCGCATGAACTGTGGGTTCGGCATCTGGCATTAGAAAGAAGGCTAGATATCCTTGGTTAACACTGAATGTACAGCAATTCATACATATAACTCAGGGGTGGGCTCAAAATAGTACATCTTTTTACATAGCTACAACTGGTACAGAAACTGTGAATTGGGAGAAACTAGCATATCAGCTTTTTAGTTGGCTAACAGTGGAGAGTTATAGCATAAAAGGCAACATATAAGTGAATTACTGTATGGCATAATAAGCTTACTCTTTATACACAGGCCTGTGAAAATCATCCATCTGGTGAACAAGGGACCATTGAGGAAGGCATGTTGCAGATAGGCCAGGACAAGGTGCAGTTGGAGTGTGGTGTCACTGGGCTAGTTTGTACTGTACTCTACTTTCTTTTCGTTTACTAGTAGGTAAAAGAATTTAATGCCTACAATGTTTTGTTTCTGTACAGTGCCTAAATTAGGGTTCCCTATCTCCTAATCACTGTGGACAAAATCACATTGATGTTGGTTAACTACATCACCTAGACACTTCAAATACCCTTGGGGTGAACATTGCCACTCATCAGAGCATCCATGTAAGCTAGACTTACCAGTGCAACTTACATGTCAGCTACTGGTGAATCTTGTAGTTTATGTTTAGAATGTGGATTCATAATTTGGGAAAAAATTCTTTCAAGGGGAAATTTGGGCATTCACTGGAGGTTGTGTGTATTGTGATAAAAATGAAAAGGGAAAATTCATTTGAATGTTTGCACAAAACTAACAGAATCTTCCGTCTGTCCTGTGTTGTGAGTCAGCATCATAAACATGTGTAGTAAGACTTTGTAACACTGAGGAGTTTGTAATGGTGCTTGAGCTGTTAGGTATAGTGCCAGTGCCATTACCATCCCTGGCTTCAATTGTGCGGATGTATTCATGAATAAAAGCTATTAATTGTTTGTGTCTGCTATTCAGATTTTGAGTGGGAAATGTCATAAGCAGTTGACTGGGTGAAAATGGCAGGTTTTAGAATAAAACTCTTTCTTTATTAGCACAAAGGGTGTGGTGCTGTATACCCAAGCACAGCCTAGAATGTGGTAAACTTGTTTACATCGCTCAGCAGGGTAGAGAATTGTCAGTGTAAAATCATTGGCAAGGCATATACTTCCTTGCCATTGACCTCCTGTGGGATGGTCTTGTGCATTCCAACACAGCCATAAACTGTTGGTGCATAACATTGTTCACTTATATGTTGTGTTGGCATTTTTTTTTTTTTTTTTTTTTTAACATGGTTTTCATAGCTTTTTCTTGTTAGGACATCAGTCACACATCACAGTTTTCTTTTTTCATCCTTTAAACTGAGTTCCTTTTTTTCTGTTTCTTCCATTTACTTAAGGACAGACTGTTTGTCCTTGCTGATGTAGGCCATGTAATATGCTGCCTCATTTTTGTTGGTCTCCCGTTCAGTTAGTTCTTTTCCTTTGTAGTTTGTTATTTGTATTTTCTGATTGTTTTCCATGTGTTTTTACCATGTTTTTCTTGCATCTAACCCATAGAGATGTTAGTTTTGCTGCTTTCACTCGGGTTTGTGTTTTGCCGTCGGCTTCATATTCCCTAGACTGTCTGCTGGGGAAATGGACGCCAGGTGTAGGTTCTCCATGCCTTCCTTCTCCGTCTCTCATTGCCCACGTAAGTAACTGGCCGAGTCACATCTCCCTGGTGTAGGACTCCTTTGATGTATGGTCTCCAAGACACCTTTGTTACTTAGATGAATTCCAACCAACAATGTAAATGATTTCCTGGCTTACAGGAAACCATTTGACTTGTCACTCAGTGTAAAGCCACCTGAAGTAATAAAAAGTGACAGGAAAGATGGCAGAAATAGGAAAAGAGGGCAGGCACAGGAAAAGAGTGATGAGGGCGAAGGAAGAAGTAGGTAGCACTACATCAAGTGAGTGGATGATGGTTACCCCCACCTACCACCTCCCAGAATAGCAACCGCTTAAAAAGAAGAAAACGCGGCAGGACAGCTGGGCCGCCTGGTGGCGCCATGTTTACATCTGGAAAGCTGGATGTGGGAGGTGAGTATTTCAGTTTTTTGGGGTGTCTGGTATAATATTTAGCACTGCTGGTATAGCATATATCGACTATGAATACTGGTAGATTCTGATGGTAGGGCATTCTATCGTAACTAGAGTCTGTCTTCTATGGAATTTGAAGAAATTTGTGACCATCCAAAGCCGTGGCCTTTGTGACGAATTTATAATATGGCGTAGGTAGTGGACATATCATACAAAATAAGTACCTATAAAATATAGAAGGTACATGGATACTCACAGAACATTATTGGTAGCAGTCCAGCATAAAATTATGTACATGGGTTTGGTGGCATGATTTTGAAATACGGTTTGGTTGTAGGTGTTGCAGGTATATAATTTTAATTGGTGGATGCATTTGAGCCTTACAAATTGAATTGTTTGGCTTATAGCCCGGTAAAAGTAGTGTCATTATATTTTTACCGGTATTTGCAGGGCGTCTACTACCAGTTCATGTCTGTACGGTCCACTCCCACAGGTTACAAAATATTAGTAAAAACATCTGTATATGATGGACTCATGTAATATGTCTTTCACAGATTTGTCAAGGTGCCTTGTTTGTAAATTTGGGTTGGCGGGGAGGTAAAACAGAGGCTTGCCAGACAAATATAATGTGGCTCTAATTCAGTACAATATGAAGTAGACTTGTAACTACAGGTTAACATGCTGGCATAACACATGAGTTAGATTAAAGAGTATGTACCTTGATTTATATAGTGTTATAGCATATATCTTTTTAATATAAGTCCTGCGTCTTAACCTGGCCTGTTTTTCTTCATTCATGGCATATATATTTCTGTAACATGTGGCCAACATTTTTGTACTGGGACAGCATATGTCCTTTACGTTGACAATAATTTAGCACCACATTTCAGTATTCAGCAGGTTAAACATTTAATAATGGAATATTAAATTTTTGTGTTGCATGTAAGGCAATATGAAAGTCATGGAGTAGATAAATGTCTCTGCTCTGAATTCTTACATTGCCTACTTCATATATAAACTTAGATTTACTTTGGTAACACGTTAAAGTGTTGTCAAATAGGATGTAGGCCTCACCCCTGCTGTCTATACACATGGCTACCTTTTTGAAAATACACTTTTAAGTCAACTTATGTTTTTTCAAAAGAAGTGATAACCATACCAAAGATATCCCTATTCCTGAAGCTTCTTTAGATATTTACATATCATAATAAAACCTTTATCTGAATATTTGGTGTAATATTTTGCCACTAATAGTAGGGTTGACCCCCACCTCACCCTAATTGTAGCTGAAGAGAGTTCACAGCATCCATAAATTGTTTGATTTTATTAAAGGCACCATTAGTAGCCACAGAATCTGGTGCTTGAATGTTTTTCCCTTATACTGTAATTATCACCAATCCAGCTGATCAAAGTAAGGCCTTTAGGAGAAGTTAGAGGAAAGTAAATAGTGACGATACTAAACTCTGTTTACTTTAACTTGGCGTAAAATTGCCATCTAACCATCTTCAGTGTTGTGCTGTAATAAGAGATTAGCACTAACATAGACTATGGTGCTAGTCACGAAGAGGTGCTATGGAAAGGATATGGAGTCACAGGCCAGTAGGTTAGTATTGTGGTAGGTGTCATAACTATGCATGGTATTTTTGCGTGTCAATCAAGGAGGTTGGGTAACTCATTGTGTAAATAGTTATTTATCCCAGTATTTGAAGAGACTTTTATCAGAACAGTTAATTAAAATATTATAATATGGCTAGTTTATTTTGCATTTACTGCGGCGCATTCAAAAGTGCTGTACGAACGCAGATTTGAATTTAAATTTCTACGACAGAAAAGACAATCTCGAAAAGTTTATTTGACGTTTCTTAAAATCTGATATTAACACTCAGTCTTATTTACAGATATTACGAATAAGTTTTATTTATTTATTTTATTTTTATTTTTTTTAATTCGTAAGTGAAAAGGGTCTGAATGGCACTGTGGTAATTATGGAAGGAAAATAACGAAATATTGGCAGCTCGAAGTATTCATAATATCCACTTCCGGCGTCTTGGGACTATAAAAGGTGAGCACCAGCGTGAGCGAGTCACTTTCCTTAGCGTTGTAAAAGTGGTAAGTCGTATACGTTTATCATTGTGTTATTAACCGCTAAGGTGTAGTTTTATCGGATTTTTCGAGACATCAAAATGTCTTCCTCCGACGTGGAAAAAGGCGGTGGTGACCGCGGTGAAGAGCGGTTTTCTGTCGGAAAATGTTGGATTCCCAAACCCTTTTGGCAATGGGTAATTGAACTAGTCTATTTGTCAGTGTTTGTGTGTAATGTTGTTTGTGTTTTTATCCTGGAGTTTAATATTCTTGCCAGTAATCCCGATGAAGTGATTGGATCCCCGCCTGAACTTCACAAACAGGATTGGCTGGGTGGACCTGTCCTGCCTAGACTCAGGATGGAAATTTGGTGTTACTTTATCATTGAAATATTGATTGTAATGTTGGGATGTGTGATGAAGTGTTTTTGGAATGTACTTTATCTGTTGCCGGTGATGGTAGTTGGTGTGTTGCTGAAAATCCTTCCGTATTTTGCCTTGCAGTGGGCAACAAGCTCCCTTTTTTATGTTGAAGTGTTGCTTCCCCACCAGAATGAAGTGGGTGATTTTGGCACGCTATGGAATGTTAAGGTAACGTATGTGGGTTGGGTGTTTGTGTGGTCTTTTGTTCAGTATGGTGTTTGTATTTTGGTGTTCTGGTCCGTATATCGTTGGCAGCGGGATGTGGAACGCCTGACAGTGTGCTACGAGATCAGAATGAGGCAGGCAGAAAAGCAGTTTTGGGAAGCTGTGGAGCAGATGGCCGGCACGGAAAGGTGTGTTATTGAGAAGGAAACTGAGGGAGGCGCGGCTTTAAGGCAAGTAGAACCGGTGGTGGTAACAGGTAACCCATTCCTGACCGTTACCTATGGCAAAAATGACCACCTCTTTTATGATCACTATCCCTGAGCGGTTGGTTTTGATTTGAATTGTTTTCTGTCTTACCTTAGTTTCTGGCAGGAAATTATTCTTCATCTTATCGTATACGTTTTGGAGTATTTGTTGCTCTTGCTTTTGTTGCTTGAAGTTCTTTGACAAGGAATTGGGTTGTAAGGAATTGGAGACTGAGGAAGAGGCCCATCCCTGGCTAAACAAAACCCTCAGATTGATGATAATTCCTTACGCGAACCCCCAGGGGTGATGGATTGTGCAGTACTGTAGTAAGGCAGTACAATCCAGCCAAAGGCCTACCACTTGTATGTTTAGTCTGGGGTTAACTTTCGGAATTACACCCAACTGACGGCCACTGAAAATTATTAGCTCATTACTGAGCTTGTAATTTAATGCACTTTTTCTTACATAAATGTCAATGTAATAGTTTAGTTCACACTTTCAAATTAAAAGATAACTTTTTTAAAAGTTCGTACATGGGAATAGAATTCTATTTTATAGGCTTAAATTTCTTGCCTTCTTGTCTGTTAAGTGGGGCTCGATGCCTTTCCCGCTTGCATATTTCCTTTCTTATGGGTAATCATCACCAGGAACCCTCAGCCAGGAACAACGCTCGCCCCGTCATTTCCAAACTAACCATAGGTTTTTCACGAAAATATGCTCAGTGTGTTTCCCAGGCTAAATTACTGCTTTGATATACCCACACCTTACATATCCCACTGGGGCTGCTTGGCTGAGGTGGCTGGCTGTGGTACTGAGACGAATACCCATACAGAACGGAAATATGCTTCCCGCTTGTGGTCATGGTATCAATTGTGACCAGTGCTGGCGCCAAGTAACCAAAGTTAGCGGCTGGGGTTCACGAGTTTCCGATATTTAACGGGGGAAGTACAGGTAAATATAGAGTAAATGTATTTGTGTAGCATGTAATATCTTAGGTGTGATAAAGTGTTTGATAGCAAATACTCAGCAATATGTAACCTTTAGTGCTAAATTACGATGCTAATATAAGCTGATAAATACCTACAAATGTCCTGATTGCGGGTATTTCTCGCCTCTACAGTTTTACGGCCAGTATGCAGTTATAGAAATAAACTGCTACAAGGATGGAAGAAGTGGTTTATCTTGACCCAGAGTGTATGGTGTGTAAAGCATCCCGTGTATAGTGTATGGTGTGTAAAGCATCCCGTGTATAGTGTATGGTGTGTAAAGCATCCCGTGTATAGTGTATGGTGTGTAAAGCATCCCGTGTATAGTGTATGGTGTGTAAAGCATCCCGTGTATAGTGTATGGTGTGTAAAGCATCCCGTGTATGGTGTGTAAAGCATCCGGTGTATAGTGTATGGTATGTAAAGCATCCCGTGTATAGTGTATGGTGTGTAAAGCATCCCGTGTATTGTGTATGGTGTGTAAAGCAGCCCGTGTATAGTGTATGGTGTGTAAAGCAGCCCGTGTATAGTGTATGGTGTGTAAAGCATCCCGTGTATGGTGTGTAAAGCATCCCGTGTATGGTGTGTAAAGCATCCCGTGTATGGTGTGTCAAGCATCCCGTGTATAGTGTATGGTGTGTGAAGCATCCCGTGTATAGTGTATGGTGTGTAAAGCAGCCCGTGTATAGTGTATGGTGTGTAAAGCAGCCCGTGTATAGTGTATGGTGTGTAAAGCATCCCATGTATAGTGTATGGTGTGTAAAGCATCCCGTGTATAGTGTATGGTGTGTAAAGCCTCCCGTGTATAGTGTATGGTGTGTAAAGCATCCCGTGTATAGTGTATGGTGTGTAAAGCATCCCGTGTATGGTGTATGGTGTGTAAAGCATCCCGTGTATAGTGTATGGTGTGTAAAGCATCCCGTATATGGTGTGTAAAGCATCCCGTGTATAGAGTATGGTGTGTAAAGCAGCCCGTGTATGGTGTGTAAAGCATCCCGTGTATAGTGTATGGTGTGTAAAGCATCCCATGTATAGTGTATGGTGTGTAAAGCATCCCGTGTATAGTGTATGGTGTGTAAAGCATCCCGTGTATAGTGTATGGTGTGTAAAGCAGCCTGTGTATAGTGTATGGTGTGTAAAGCATCCCGTGTATAGTGTATGGTGTGTAAAGCATCCCGTGTATAGTGTATGGTGTGTAAAGCATCCCGTGTATAGTGTATGGTGTGTAAAGCAACCCGTGTATAGTATCCTAAGGCCGCCATAATAAACATCCGTGGTAAATATTTTTGTACGTACTGTACTTAGTAAATAAGGAGGAGGGGAGAGTCTCATTCTCCTAAGTCTTTTATTGCATCAGCGTTAAAATAAACTAACCTAACCTGATTTAACCTAATCCAACCAAACCTGATTTTAACCAGATGCGATAGATGTGTAGAAAAGAGAAATTGCTTAAAAACAAACAGAATAATGAACATATTAATTGCAGTGTTTGTTAGTTGGTGTAATTCCAATACAATAGCACTATGGTAAGTAACTGTTATATAGTGGCGCCTATGAAGTTACAAGGATTATATATTAACCTCAGGACAGGTGTAACTCCAAACCTTGTCTCTCAGTCCATTTAACTCTCTTTACTGTTCTGTATATGTATAGAAGTTATAATTATAACTCAAGCCTCTCCCCCCTTACCCCCTCCCCCAAAACAAATATATATTGCCTAAACATACTGACATGATTCTTAAAACATTATACTTGTCCCCATTATATTCGCCGATAAAACACGACATAAAACAGTAACATCATAAGGGTATAAAGCAACAAATTGTGTCAGTCACCTTGACAGACGACAGTGACTGGCCTGCCCTTCTTCCTGTGGTAGAAAAGTACAGTATAGAGGAAAGCAGGCACTTCCAGAATAGCCCAATTTTATCCATATTGAAAACCTTGGCTTTTTTGTAGCCACCTTCCTATCAATGTCTTCACAAGAGGAAGTGTAGTGACAGGCAGCAGATGCTTTACTGATCGTAGTGATACCCATTCTGTTTGACAAACTGGTTCAGCCATCATTTACTCACACAAAACACCTGGATTGACTGTACCTATATTGTACATCTTTACCATAAAATTTCTTGTTCTTTTGACACAAGTGAATGTCTTGGATGTACTGTACAACATTACCATAAACTTGCTTGTTCTTTTGACACAAGTGAATGTCATTGATGTACAACATTACCATAAACTTGCTTGTTCTTTTGACCCAAGTGAATGTCATTGATGAACAACATTACCATAAACTTGCTTGTTTTTTTGACACAAGTGAATGTCATTGATGTACAACTTTACCATAAATTTGCTTGTTCTTTTGACCCAACTGAATGTCGTTGATGAACAACTTGCTTAATCTTTTGACACAGCTGAGTGTCATTGATGGGCAGATTATGTTCACGTTGGGCACAGATATACTTCATTAATATATTCTCTTAATTAACACATCATCCCTCACATGGCATCTTTCCACACGTTGCAATCCCATCCGAGTTGCAACATCAATCTTGTCACGGTTCCTTCTCACTGTGCAAACTGTGCACTCGTTGACACCACTCGCTTGAGCACCATCAGCCCCTTATTGTGTTGCCTAAACACCGTAGCTTTTCCTTTATAGTGTGCATATTAAGGGTTACACACACACACACACACACACACACACACACACACACACACACACACACACACACACACACACATTTTCTGATCAGCTATCTACTTAAATACACTGCTATACATACACTCAGTAAACAACTGTATTACCATTATGTGTAGAGGCCATGAACCATGCTGGCACACACACACGTACCTATCCACACACACTTTCACCATTTTTCTGATCAACTAACTAGTTAGTTAACACAAGAGTTAACCGTTGCTATTCGTACACTTAGATAAACAACTGTATTACCATTATATCTAAAGTCCATGAACCATGCTGGCATGTATAGGTCTTTTCATTTGATGGCAGCTCTTTCGTGTCACAACATTGAGTCATTTCCATCCCCAAACCCACAATGCCGACATTTCCCCTGCAGAACCTCATCCTAAGTCTTTAAATGGTCTACCTCTGGCCATGTTTTCCTTCACACTGATAGCTATGATCCTCCTCATATCCGTTTATTGCAGCTGCAACTTGTGGCATCAATCATCCCGGTTAGCATAAGTCTTAGGCAATGCCAAGTAACACGGTGAGTCCAGAATAATGTGAGTCTGACATTCCTTCACTCCATTTGGAACGGAATGATGCACAACATTACACTTTGTTATACTGAATTTACTGTTGATGTATTCAGCTAATGCGTGTTGTGAGTGACATTCCTTCACCCCATTTGATACGCAGTGATACACAACAACATTACACTTTGTTATATTGAACTTACTGTTGATTTATTCAAGTACTACGTTACTGAACCCAACAGTTTCGTCCCTTTTTTTATTATTTATTTATTTTTTTTTTTTCGGTTTAACTTGTCGTAGATTTGTTTGTCATTCAGCCTTATTGCTTGTAGCTTAGTGGTAAAATGAGATTATGTACTTTGAATCCTTTCCGTAATGCTTCTTTGTGACGTAGCATCATATTCCAGTGTTAGTTTCTTGCAGCTCCAGAGAGAGAGATGGCAGTTTTAGGTAAAGGTAAAGAGTATACAGTAATGAGTGTGTGAGGTGTGAAAGGACAGATGACAGTCGATCAGGGCACGTGTAACAAATCTCGTGGTTTTATTCTTTATGGGGACCAATAGGAAGTACAGGTAGTCTCGTTCGGTTTACGGAAAATTCGACCTTCTGTATTATTGTTTTTATTAGTAGTAGTAGTGTTTGTGGGGCAGAGATGTTAGAGTTCTCGTGTATTCGTTTTAATGTTATTGCTGATATTTGTGTTGGCAAGAGGAGCAGATGAAACTGCAGCAACTGGTTGTGTATTACTGGGTAAGACATTGATTGGTTTTTTGTTGTGAAGATATGAAGAATACGTGTGGGTTGCCACACACCCTTCAGCAAGCACATTTATGCACAGTCTGTGGTTACAAATGTGTACGAACAGTGTACAACAAAAGGAGATGGTGGGTCTTGCCACACACACCCAACAAACAGAGATGTTGTAGCATACGTTTAGTAGGTATATAGTATAAAATGTGAAGGAATCCATAAGATATATCATCTATACAGAACAGAAAAGTAGCACTGGAGAAGTTTATGGTGGATTGGTACATCAAATAAGTCTGATCGGTGCACAGGGAGTGCGATGTAAACAAAGCCAACGCAGTAGGAGCACTGGTGGTGGTGGTATGCTTAACTACCACCACCAACATTGCCACAACTATTGCTACTACTACTACTAATTATAATTATAATTTTGTGATAATACTAATCATTATCATCATCATCATCATCATCATCCGGACCTCCTTTCCCACCCTAGGGCAGGGTGAGGAGTAGCAATGTCCAGACAGCCCAAATTTGCCCAGTCCAATGAGCCACGCTTCCATTCACTCATTCAAGCCCCCGGAATCCTGGCTTTATCAGATACGCCAAAAACATTCACCACGTTTTGTAGCTTCACATAAACGTATCCGATTGAGTCCATCCGGACGCTGCCTCGTTAAAAAAGGGTGCCAAATCCCTGATCATGCACCTCTTCTCACAGCATTCATCCAGCCAGCTCGATCTCTTGTCAGTTCCTTTGCCTCACCGACTTCTAAACATCTCTTCCTCACACACTCATCCACGATACTGTATCTCTCCACCTTCTCCTTGGCCTACCTCGCCTCCTCCTTCCCTCAAATTCGCTCAGATTTACCGTTTTCACCACTCTATCGTTATCCATTCTCTCCACGTGACCATACTATCTCACTATACTTTCGTCGATTCTGGTGTCCACCGATTTCCTCACTCCACATCTTTCACGAATCACAATATTTCGCATCCAATCCACCCTCTGTACTCGACATACATTCCTCAACAGTCCCATCTCCATTGCTCTTACTCTTGACTTTTCATTTTCATGCCACACCATAGTCTCACATCCGCATATTAAAGTTTGCACTAAGACTCCTTCATGTAAGCCCCGTGCGGCTGTAACACTCAAGCTCCTGTTTCATATCAAGGCCTTCATTGCACCAGCTACTTTTCTTCCTTGTGTCACTCTACTTTCAACTTCTTTTGCACATTTTCCTCTCTTTTCTATCACTGTACCCATGTATTTGAAGTCTCTCACCAATTCCGATGTCTCTCCATTCACAGTAACATCGCACTGGGAGTCACCTTCTTTCTCAATAACCATCACTACTCTTTTCTACATTTTACATTTACTCTCAAGGCACGACGCTCACAGATCTCAGCAAAAATCAGCACTAGCCTACAAAGTTTTTGTCCTGTACTTGCAAACAGTACTGCACCATCAGCACAGAACAAATTTGAGATATTCCATTCATTACCAACGCCATCCCTCTCTCCATTACTCGTGTTTTTACTTCTCTCATCACCCCATCCATATATAGATTGAACAACCATGGGGACATCACACAACCTTGTCGCACGCCCACACCGATCGTGAACCATTCTTTAGATACCCATTAAGTCTTACACATGCTTCACTACCGTCATAAAAACTCTTGACAGCACCTAACAGTTTGCCATCTACACCGTACATGCGCAAAGCTTTCCACAATCCTTCTCTGTCCACTTTGTCGCATGCTTTCTCCAGAGCCATGAATGCCATAAACACCTTATGGTCCTTCACACAAACCTTCTCTGCTATCTGTCTCACTGCAATATTTGATCCACACATCCTCTGCCACTCCTAAAGCCACCCTGTTGGTCACTCACAAGGACTCCTGATATCTCTCTTACTTTCTCTATGATAATTCTTCCATAAACCTTCCCTACCACACTCAATAAACTTATGTCACAATAATTCTTGCACTCACTTCGCTCACCTTTATTTTTGTACAGGGGTATAATCATCATCATCATCCAATCCTGTGGTGCCCCATGAGGAGTGTAGGAGCCAAGGGCTAGGCAAGTTGGTCCTGACATTTAAGATGAGAGTGACCGACCTCACTCTTCACTGAGTGGCATTACGTGAGCAATAAACCCCAACCACACGCTGGATATAAACCTTCACCGGCTCAATCCGATTGGAGCGCCGTAATTACCCAGTAATCCACCAGGAGCCAAAGTTTGGTTATATGGTTACCACCCAGCGTAGTAAATGGTGTCCTGGTGTAAGGAAACCATTTGGCTTGTCACTAATTGTAGAGTACCCACTTACCCACAGGCAGAAGGAAGAGGAAAGAATGAAGGGAAAGACAGACAGAAGAGGAGATTTAAAGTCACCCGTAGGCAGAAGGACGGGGAAAGAATGAAGGAAAGACAGGAGACGATGGAAGGAAAGAAGGATGGAGGAGAGGAAAGGGCAGACACCAGAAAGCAGCACTACATCGAGTGAGTGGATGGTGAGCGCCCCCACCTACCATATAATATAATAATAATAATAACAATAATGACGAAGTGCGGTAGCATTCCGTAAGTGGAATGACGCAGGTTCAAAATGGCGTCTTGTACTATAGGGTACAGGAGCATTCGCGCGAAAGCTGTCGCAAATCCCAGTTCTAAGCTTATGAACTAAAAGACCTTCGCTATTCAAGTGCAGAACTATTCGCAAAGTCTTGCTAACCTTCGTAGGAGTTGCCAAATCGAACCTCAAGAATACCGATTTTCTTTCTTTTTTCTTCATCAGTCATAAGTTCAAATCAAAAAGGCGTACGCGAGAGCACTATATCAAAACGCTGCCTGTCAAGTGTAGATGTTTCTTTTCATGTCTAGAAAAGCATTCACGCTAAGGTTCGCGAGTTGCGGCCTGAAAACCGTAAGTAGGCCATTTTGCCCAATGTTGATTAGCTGCAGCCCCCTTACGATTAATGAACGTACCAAAACACTTCTTTTTACCGGAAGGCAGCCTCGTATTAGTCCTTCAGTATGCTATGCATGTAACAATCCAAGTCTAACCCTTGCTTTATGCATAAATATACCTCCACAAAAAGATCATAAACTAGAAAACAAAGATTTTCTTCAAAAGTAATTGTTAAGAAGTAGAAATGGCAAAAGTGCCCAGATAAGAGATTAAAATAGCACAGAAACAAAGAGAGCATTCAGGATGGGAGGAGGTTGGAGACCTATACCCATTACTACATTGCATTGCACACTTTAGCCACAAACTTGTAGCTGGTGGAATGTAGTAATGGGTAGAGGTCTCCAAATCTCCTCCCAGCCTGAATGCTCTCTTGTTTCTGTGCTTTTTTCATCTCTTGTCTGCGCGCTTTTGCCACTCCTTAATAATCACTCTAGAAGAACATTTTTTTGTAGTAACAACAACAATAATAATAATAATAATAATAATAACACGAATGTGGGTGAATATAAGTTGTGTGTGTGTGTGTGTGTGTGTGTGTGTGTGTGTGTGTGTGTGTGTGTGTGTGTGTGTGTGTGTGTTTCTCTCCTTCCCCTTCCGCTTTTTCTCGTCTCCTTTCTTCCTTCTCTGTATTACAGCAACAAAGCAAAACTATCATCATCATCATCATCAACAATATCTATACAGTTTCAGCTTCATCATTATCATCATCATCGAAAACATCATCATCATCACTACTATCATCATCATCACAATCAACGCCACCACCACGACAATCATCATCACCACCATCGCCATTATGAACTCCTTAGATCTTGTCATTATATATCCGCATCACAAGCTACAGGAGAACAGGAGGCGAGATGAAGTAAGGTGCAGCGGCCTGGCACTACTACACCTGTACGCAGCTCGAACCTTCACCAACAGTAACTTCGTCTGTATCTCTCTCTCTCTCTCTCTCATCCCAGTTCCCCTAATAATTCACCTCTTCCACCAATCAAATTCTATATCTTAGTCGCTGGTCCATAACTTCGGCTCCACAACAAAACTTTGCCAAACAAAAAATGGTTACTTTTTTCGACAGCTTCCGGTGCGAGTGAGAAGGTGCGTGGGGGCGTGAGTGGTGGATGGAGTGGGACAGAGTGTGGTAGAGAGTGTGAGAGGGTAAGTGGGCCAGCATGGGGGTCGAGGGGCGCCTTCACCCCTATTGAGTGCAAAATGGCGTCCACTCGATCCTTCTATGGACTTTGTGGTCGGTTACAGGCGCACAAGTGGCGGGAGGAGAGAGGCAGCGACCCCACCTCCACCCCCACAGTCTCTACCACCACCGCTGCCCCCCGCTTCCATCCCCACCTCCTCCTCCTCCCTTTCCTCCCACTCTAGTTCCTCCTCCTCATACGTCCCTTCCTCTACTACCTCGTCAGAGGGGCCCAAGACCCCGCGCTTCGCTCCCGCCAGAGTCAGGGACGAGGCTAAGATGATGAAGGAGGCCGAGGCGCGGCGGCAGGAGGCCGAGCGGCGCCGCAACCAGCAGTTGGAAGAGAAGCGCCAGCAGGCCAAAGAGAGACGGGATGCGGCGGCGCAGAGGCGCGTGGTGGATAGCGAGAAAGGAAGGAAAATGAGCTGCGACGGGATGTGCAACGCCGCGAAAAGGCCGCCCAGCTCCGGCTGAAGGCGTTGGAAAAGGAACGACGGGAGGAGGCCGAACGCAGGCGTCGTGAACGCGAAATGCGGGGCGGAGCAGCGTCGTAGGGGGCAGGAAGAGGCGGAGCAGCGTCGTAGAGAGGAAGAGGGACTTCAAGGAAAGACGACCTCGGGGGCAAAACGACCCCGGGGAAGAGAATAGCTCGGGGGCAAGACGACCCCGGGGCAAGAAGAACCCGGGGACAAGACGACCCCGGAAAATAGAATAACTTAGGGGAAAGACGACCCAGGGAAACCTGAGAACTTGGGGGCAAGATGACCCCGGGACACAGAACAACCTGGAGGCAAGACGATCCCGGGAAAGATAAAAACCTGGAGGCATAATAGCCTTGCAAAAGAGAAGAACCTGGGAGCAAGAGGAATCCTGGAAGAAGAAGAAGAAGCTGTGGGCAAGAAGAACCAAGGAAACAGAAGAATCCGGGGGCAAGACAGTCCCGGGAAAGAGAAGAAGAACCCGGGGGCAAGATAGCTCGGAAAAGAGAAAAACCCGGGGACAATATAGCCCCGGGAAAGAGAAGAAGAACCCGGGGGCAAGACAGCTCCGGGAAAGAGAAGAACCCGGGGGCAAGACAGCCCCGGGAAAGAGAAGAACCCGGGGGCAAGACAGCCCCGGGAAAGAGAAGAACCCGGGGACAAGACAGCCCCGGGAAAGAGAAGAACCCGGGGGCAAGACAGCCCCGGGAAAGAGAAGAACCCGGGGGCAAGACAGCCCCGGGAAAGAGAAGAACCCGGGGGCAAGACAACCACGGGAAAGAGAAGAACCCGGGGGCAAGACAGCCACGGGAAAGAGAAGAACCCGGGGGCAAGACAGCCACGGGAAAGAGAAGAACCCGGGGGCAATACAGCCCCGGGAAAGAGAAGAACCCAGGGGCAAGACGGCCCCTGGAAACTGAAGAACCCGGGGGCTAGACGGCCCCGGGAAAGAGAAGTACCCGGGGGCAAGACGGGCCTGGCAAACAGAAGAACCCGGGAACAAAACTACCCCAGGAAAGAAAAGAACCCGGGGGCAAGAACTCAGGAAATAGAAGAACCAGGGGTTGAAAACTACCCCAGTTAAGAGAAGAACCCGGGGGCAAGACAAACCCGGGAAACAGACGAACCCTGGGACAAGACGGGCCCAGGAAAGAGAAGAATCCGGGGGCAAGATAGCCCCGGGAAAGAGAAGAACCCGGGTGCAAGATAGCCCCGGGAAAGACAAGAACCGGGGGACAAGACAGCACCGGGAAAGAGAAGAAGAACCCGGGGGAAAGACGACCCCGGGAAAGAGAAGAACCCGGGGGCAAGACGACCCCGGGAAAGAGAAGAATCCAGGGGCAAGACGACCCCGGGAAAGAAGAACCCGGGGGCAAGATCATCCAGGAAAAGAGAAGAAACTGGGAGCAAGACGATCCCAGGAACAAGACAACCCGGGAAAGAAAAGATCCCGGAACAACACGGCCTCAGGAGACAGAAGAAACCGGGGACAAGACGACCCCGGGAAACAGAAGAACCCGGGGGCAAGAAGAACCCGGGAAGAAGAAGAACCAGGAAGCAAGACGACCCCGGGAGAGAGAAGAACCGGGGGGCAAGAAGAACCCGGGAAGAAGAAGAACCAGGAAGCAAGACAACCCCGGGAAAGAGAAGAACCAGGGGCAAGACAGCACCGGGAAAGAGAAGAAGAACCCGGGGGCTAAACAACCCCAGGAATAAGAAGAACCAGGTGCCAAGAAGAACCCGGGAAACAGAAGAACCCGGGGGCAAGACAACCCCGGGAAAGAGAAGAACCCTGGGGCAATATGACTCCGGGAAAGAGCAGAACCCGGAACAACACGCCCTTAGTAGACAGAAGAACCCGGGGAGAAGACGGCCCCGTGAAAGAGAAAAACCCGTGGTAAGACGGCCCCGAGGAAGAGAAGAACCCAGGGGCACGACGGCCCCAGGAAAAAGAAGAAACCGGGGGCAAGACAGCCCCGGGAAAGAGAAGAACCCGGGGATAAGACAGCCCCGGGAAAGAGAAGAACCTGGGGACAAGACAGCCCCGGGAAAGAGAAGATCCCCGGGACAAGACTGCCCCGGGAAACAGAAGAACCCGGGGACAAAACAGCTCCGGGAAAGAGAAGAACCCGGGGACAAGACGGTCCCGGGAAAGAGAAGAAACTGGGGGCAAGAAGAACCGGGGAAGAAGGAGAACCTGGAGTAAAACTACCCCAAGAAAGAGAAGAACCCGGGAGCAAGAACAACCCAGGAAAGAGAACAACCCGGGGGCAAGACAGCCTCGGGAAAGAAAAGAACAACCCGGGGGCAAGACAGCCCCGGGAAAGAGAACAGCCCGGGGACAAGACAGCTCCGGGAAAAAGAAGAACCCGGGGGCAAGACAGCCCCGAGAAAGAGAAGAACCCGGGGACAAGACGGCCCCGTGAAAGAGAAGAACCCGGAGACAAAACGACCCAGCGGACAGAGAAGAACCTGAGGGCAAGAAGAACGCGGGGGCAAGACAGCACCGGGAAAGAGAAGAACCCGGGGGCAAGACAGCACCGGGAAAGAGAAGAACCCGGGGGCTAAACAACCCCAGAAAAGAGAAGAACCAGGTGCCAAGAAGAACCCGGGAAATAGAAGAACCCGGGGCAAGACAACCCCTAGAAAGAGAAGAACCTGGGGCAATATGACCCCTGGAAAGAGCAGAACCCGGAACAACACGCCCCCAGTAGACAGAAGAACCCGGGGAGAAGACGGCCTCGTGAAAGAGAGGAATCAGGGGGCAAGACGGCCCCGAGGAAGAGAAGAACGAGGGAACAAAACGGCCTCGGGAAAGAGAAGAAACCGGGGGCAGGACGGCCCCGGGAAAGAGAGGAACCCGAGGACAATATAGCCCCGGGACAGAGAAGAACCCGAGGACAATATAGCCCCGGGAAAGAGATGAACCCCGGAACAAGACAGCCCCGGGAAATAGAAGAACCCGGGGCAAGACAGCCCCGGGAAAGAGAAGAACCCGGGGGCAAGACAGCCCCGGGAAAGAGAAGAACCCGGGGGCAAGAGGCCCCGAGGAAGAGAAGAACCCGGGGCAAGACAGCCCCGGGAAAGAAGAACCCGGGGACAAGAAGAACCCGGGAAACAGAAGAACCCGGGGGCAAGACAGCCCCGAGGAAGAGAAGAACCCGGGGGCAAGACGACCCCGGGAAAGAGAAGAACCCGGGGGCAAGACAGCCCAGGGAAAGAGAAGAATCCAGGGGCAAGACAGCCCCGGGAAAGAGAAGAACCCGGGGATAAGACAGCCCCGGGAAAGAGAAGAACCCGGGGATAAGACAGCCCCGGGAAAGAGAAGAACCCGGGGACAAGACAGCCCCGTGAAAGAGAAGATCCCGGGGACAAGTCTTCCCTGGGAATCGGAAGAACCCGGGGACAAGACGGCCCCGGGAAAGAGAAGAACCCAGGGACAAGACGGCCCCGGGAAAGAGAAGAACCCGGGGACAAGACGGCCCCGTGAAAGAGAAGAACCCGGGGACAAGACAGCCCCGGGAAAGAGAAGAACCCGGGGACAAGACAGCCCCGGGAAAGAGAAGAACCCGGGGACAAGACAGCCCCGGGAAAGAGAAGAACCCGGGGACAAGACAGCCCTGGGAAAGAGAAGAACCCGGGGACAAGACAGCCCCGGGAAAGAGAAGAACCCGGGGACAAGACAGTCCCGGGAAAGAGAAGAACCTGGGGACAAGACAGCCCCGGGAAAGAGAAGAACCCGGGGACAAGACAGCCCCGGGAAAGAGAAGAACCCGGGGACAAGACAGCCCCGGGAAAGAGAAGAACCCGGGGACAAGACAGCCCCGGGAAAGAGAAGAACCCGGGGACAAGACAGCCCCGGGAAAGAGAAGAACCCGGGGACAAGAAGAACCAGGGAAGAAGAATAATCTGAAAATAACACGACCCCGGAAAAGAGAAGAACCTGGGGACAAAACAACCCCATTAAAGAGAAGAACCTGGGAGCAATAAGAACCGGGAAACAGAAGAACCTGCAGACAAAACGACCCAGCGACAGAGAAGAACCTGGGGGAAAGACGACCCTGTGAAAGAGAACAACCCGGGGGCAAGACAGCCCCGGGAAGGAGAAGAATCCAGGGGCAAGACGACCCCGGGAAAGAAGAACCCGGGGGCAAGACAGCCCTGGGAAAGAAAAGAACCCGGGAAAGAGAAGAACCCGGGGGCAAGACAGCCCCGGGAAAGAGAAGAACCCGGGGACAAGACAGCCCCAGGAAAGAGAAGAACCAGGGGGCAAGACAGCCCCGGGAAGAACCCGGGGGCAAGACGGCCCCGTGAAAGAGAAGAACCCGGGGACAAGACAGCCCCGTGAAAGAGAAGAACCCGGGGACAAGACAGCCCCGGGAAAGAGAAGAACCCGAGAACAAGACAAGACAGGGGCAAGACAGCCCTGGGAAAGAAAAGAACCCGGGAAAGAGAAGAACCCGGGGGCAAGACAGCCCCGGGAAAGAGAAGAACCCGGGGACAAGACAGCCCCAGGAAAGAGAAGAACCAGGGGGCAAGACAGCCCCAGGAAGAACCCGGGGGCAAGACGGCCCCGTGAAAGAGAAGAACCCGGGGACAAGACAGCCCCGTGAAAGAGAAGAACCCGGGGACAAGACAGCCCCGTGAAAGAGAAGAACCCGGGGACAAGACAGCCCCGTGAAAGAGAAGAACCCGAGAACAAGACAAGACAGCCCCGGGAAAGAGAAGAACCCGGGTGCAAGACAGCCCCGGGAAAGAGATGAATCCGGGGACAAGACAGCCCCGGGAAAGAGATCAACCCGGGGACAAGACGGTCCCTGGAAAGAGAAGAACCCGGGGGCAAGACAGCCCCCGGGAAGAGAAGAACCCGGAAGCAAGAATAACACGGGAAACAGAAGAAATCGGGGGCAAGACAGCCCCGGGAAAAAGAAGAACCCGGGGGCAAGACGACCCCTGGAAAGAGAAGAACCAAGGGGCAAGACGGCCCCGGGAAAGAGAAATACCAGGGGGCAAGAAGAGGCCGAGAAACAGAAGAACCTTGGGGCAAGACGACCACAGGAAACAGAAGAACCCGGGTAAGAAGAACCCGGGGGCAAGAAGAACCCAGGAAAGAAAAGAACCCGGGAATAAGACAACCCCCGGAAAGAGAAGAAGCTGAGGGCAAGAAGAACCCATGGGGAAGACGCAACACGACCACCAGGAGAAGACCCCCTGACAAAGACGACCCCTTGGGGATAATGAACCAGGCGCAAGAACCCGGAGCAAGGCGACCCCGGGAAAGAGAAGACTCCGGGACAGGACTACCCCTGAGGAAAGACCTCGGGGGCAAGACAACCCCGGGAAAGAGAAGACTCCGGGACAGGAATACCCCTGAGGAAAGACCTCGGGGGCAAGACAACCCCGGGAAAGAGAAGACTCCGGGACAGGAATACCCCTGAGGAAAGACCTCGGGGGCAAGACAGTCACGGGGGAGAGAAGACCTCGGGGGCAAGACAACCCCGGGGGAGAGAAGACCACGGGGGCAAGACGACCCAAGGACAAGAACAAACCGGGGGCAATACGACCCCAGGGCAAGAAGACCTCGTGGGCAAGACAACCCTCGGGCAAGAGAAGACCTCGTGGGCAAGACATCACTTACCACACATCACTAATTACTGGACTGCCACCCACTCTCAGCTTCAACAACAAAAACAACAACAGTAATAATGATAATAATAAAAATAATAATGATAATAATAATAATAATAATGGTAGTAGTAGTAGCGGTAGAAACAACAGTAATAATAATAATAATAATAATAATAATAATAATAATAATAATAATAATAATAGTAGTAGTAGTAGTAGTAGTAGTCGTCGTAGTAGTAGTGGTGGAAATTGTAGTAATAATAATAATAATAATAATAAGAATTTTTTTTATGTTCTACGCCATGTCCCTGTTATCGATACGGGCTAAGGCGTTGCCCCTTGGTAGAGGACTTTGGTTGTGGAGCGTGTACCACTTTATGACCGGATGCCCTTCCTGATGTCTACCAATGACCCTTAAGTGGACTCGAACCTCAGACCCTTCGGTCAGAGCGCTCTAACCCACTGAGCCACGGCTGCTACAACCAGCTAGGTGACAGGAAAGCGCTACCTCTCCCGGCAAGGCAGCTTTCCCGGACGCGGCGCTAACTCACGACTCTTCGGTCTTGAGTCAGACGCTCTGCCAATGAGCCGCCATGTCCCTCAATAACAACAACAACAATAATAATGATAATGATAATAATAATAAACACTTTTACCCACTGTAATCTTCAAGTACACATTGGTTTTGCTCTCAACCAGTCAAAGCGTTGGGGGGCGCGGTAGCACAGTGGTAGCGCGCTGGACTCGTAATCGGGGGATTGCGAGTTCGAGCCTCGCCCGGGCTGCCGTGCTGGGAGTGGTAGCTCGCTCCTGTAACCCTAGCGGGGCTATATAGTCCAATACAGGGCTTAGCTCGGGGGAACTCCATTTCTCCCATTTCTCCCAGTCAAAGCGTTGACCTTCTTGCAAGCTATGGGAGTTTAAGGGCACCCTTAACACTTTCCCTTATGCGATTTATTCTGCATATCACCTCACATTAAGCTCTTATACGTTGTTCGTCATTCCAGTTCAAGCATTACTATCGATTTAGGCCGAATAAAATCTAACCATATCTATTTATCTATCTATCTATCTGCGTTTATCTGTCTGTCTCTCTGTCTATCTACATATCTCTTTCTGTCTCTGTCTACACATTTATCTATCATTGTGGTTTTTCAGATTAAGTAAAGGTGTGATTAATTACAAAGAAATGCTTAGATGTACAGGTATTGAAGACGCAAATGGTGACTTTATCTCATCCCTTACACGAGGTGAAACACACACACATACTCTCTCTCTCTCTCTCTCTCTCTCTGACACTGGGTAGTACTGAGTGTCTGTATACAAGAAATATGATAATAAATGAACGTGTCAGGTACAGAAAATGACACAGGTAAGAAGCAGATGACACCTAAGTTGTACGTTTGTGTGTATGTGTGTATGTGTGTGTGTGTGTGTGTGTGTGTGTGTGTGTGTGTGTGTGTGTGTGCGTGCGTGTGTGTGTGTGTGTAAGAATGTTTGCGTGGATGTGAGTGGATGTGTGTGTGTCTGTATTTGTGTTTTGGTGGGTATGTCTTATACAACAGGAACATGGCAGCCACACTTCGACAAAGAGCTAGTCACTGACACCTGGACAGACACACAAGTTGCAAACCAAGTCCATAAAACTGCCAAAGAGACAGATGAAAATAAGAACGTTTGGCAATGACCTGGCTGAACCCTGCAACAGAACAAAGCCTCACCCAGCTTGTGACTCCACCCACAAGGGTCCCTCCCTTGCACGCCTACAGGAAGCAACTCTTCCTCCACTACCCTAAGTAAACCCCGACAGGAACGTTCCACTTGCTGCAGCCATGAGTGTTGCGGCCGTTCCTTTGGTCTTCACCACTCCAGGCTGACTCCTTCAGATATCATCCTATGAGAAAGATCAGCCTCAGGGAAACGTGCCGCGTGCCCATGTAGACGGGGTTGGCGTTCACGTAATATTATGCAGGAAGTTGGCCTCCACTCAGAGTGGTGGAGTAATGGGTCATTACGCACTTGGGCATACCAGCGATACCTCATTATCCTTGGAGGTCACTCAGCACCAACGAACTAATTAGCCGCTCCAAGGTACTGTTTATTGCCCGCGTCACACTTTTTTCTTTTTTTTTCAATAACAGAACAGGGGAAGGAAAAACAAATGAATAAAAAAAAATAATCCATACACCAGATTACTGGTAACCTCTGTCCATAAAATATCTGTAACAATTAGACTTGAACAGCTGTAGGTTGAAGTTTGGAGGGAAACAACTCTGGGGAAGCGAGTTCCAGAGAGATGCAGTTCGGGGAATGAAAGAATTCTGATATGCAGAAGTTCTGCAATATGGCTGAGTGACATTCCAGTCATGAGCGCTACCAGATGCCCGTGTAGCACAAGGGAAGGCATGGAGAGGTGGCACCGTGGACGCAACTTCGTCAGAGCATTTGCCAAAAAATATATGTAAAATAGTGCAAGGGAGGCAACATTCCTTCTTACTTGCAGGGGAGGTAGTATATTTGTAATGGCAGGGTTGTTCATAACTCTAACAGCTTTGTTCTGAATTTTGCCTAGTTGTTTAAATGCAACCTCTCCACATCCATTCCACGAGGGTGCAGGGGCGTCATTTAGGGGGGGCAGCGAGGGACGCCCCCCCCCCAAGCTTTCTGAGGGGGCCTCCAAATCAACTACAGTTAATGAAAAAAATATAAGGTTAACATCATGAAATTAAAAATAATTTGTAAGTAGCCTCAGTATATATGTTTTGCGTCAAATATATCGTGTGTGTGTGTGGGGGGGGGTGTAATAATCACAATAATTTACTAGGTATATTAAAGGATGTCAATGTAAATATGTTCCTAGCCCGCTGTTCAGATAACTTTAGTATCGAGCTGCCTTTTTTTATTGTATTATGGCTATCATTAAAAGTTTTTCTTCATCTTAGGAAGTACGTACCTGTAGGTAGGAGTCTTAAGAGTTCATTTAGATCAGTGGTTCCCAAAGTGGGAGGTGGAAAGATCCAGAGGGGCGGTGAGGTACCATGGGACCGTGAGGAAAAAGGGGACGGTAGGGGGGGCGGCAGGGTGCCATCAGAACTAAGTAAGCATTTTTTGTTTTTGTTTGCAAAATCTATGACAAAATCTAAGTCACAAACACTTAAGTGACATAAATGCTTATAAAAGAAAACAAAAAAATTATACACGAAAGCTTGGTTTTATTTTATTTTGTGGTTCGACGTACGAATTAAAAGTTCGTTCTCTTTATATCTTGGTAACGTGGTCAGGACACGAAGGGCACCACAAGCCAGCGGCCAGCCAGTCAGACAGCAGACACCGTGGGGACTTCATTCTGTAAGGGCTGGTAAAGTACGTATGAACACAGTTCTGTCTACCTATCTATTGCCAGACGCCTTAATCCCGTAAAGAATGGCCACAATTAAATCGCCTCCATGTCACCCTGTCCCCCTCCATTTCACTGCCCTGCTCCCAGCTCACACACCCCCTCTCTCATATACCTCTTCACTCCATCCCTCCATCTCATCCTTGGCCTCCCCCTCCCTCTCCCCACCACCTTACTCACATACACTCTCCTCGTCAGTCTCTCACTCTTCTTCCTCTCCACATGGCCAAACCACCTCAGTGTGTTTCTCCTAACGCTTCCTATCACATCCATATCCACACCACAACGCCCCTTCACTTCCTCATTTGTCAGTCTGTCTCTCCATATGACTCCACATGCTCCTCTCAAATACGAGTAACTCATTTCCACTGCTCTCACTCTTGACTTGTGTCCCTCCAACAAGGTCCAACCTTCACTTCCATACGTTAGAGTTGTTATCACATTACTGTTATGCTCACTTCCATGCTCACTTTCCTGTTTCTTATCTCTGCTTTCAAGAAAGCAGCAACCTTTCTTCCTTGCTGTACCCTTTCAAGCACTTCACCCGCCAAACTTCCATCGTTACTCATCACATTACCCAAGTACTTAAATGTACTCACATTTTCCATTTCCTCCTCATAGAACCTTACTATACACTCATTGACTTCACTTCTTTCGAAGACCATAACTTTACTCTCCTACATTCACATTTAGATTCCGTTTCTTACACACTCTCCCAAACTCATCCACCAAGCCTTGCAGCTCCCCTCTGTCTTCACTTAACAACACAGTATCATCTGCAAACAACAGTACAGGGAGTTTCCAAACACTGCCCTCTCCTATTAGGGCTGCTCCAACATCCACTGCCCTACCTTGGATCTCTTTTATTACCCCCTCCATATACAGATTTAACAACCTTGGAGACATGACACATCCTATTTCAATCCAACCTTCAAATGCAAAAATTCACTCAGTTCACTATCCACACGCACTGCAGCCTTAGCACCCTCATACATACTCTTCACAGCATTCAACAACTTCCCATCTACTCCATATATTCTTAATACTTTCCACAATCCTTGTCTATCCACGCTGTCATATGCTTTCTCCAAATCCATGAAAGCCGCATACAACTTCTTTACCTTCTCTAGAAACTTTTCCACTGAAGAGCAAGAATGAATATCTGATCCACACAAACTTTTCCCTTCCTAAAACCTCCCTGTTCTTCTCCAACTAATTTCTCTGTTATTTCCCTAACTCTGTCAGTATGTATCCTACCATATACATTTTCTATTACACTAAGAAGACGAGTGCCCCTATGATTACCATATACTTCTTTTACCCCTTATCCCTTTTACAGGAGAATAATTATACCTGACTTCCAATCCTCCGGGACTCTACCTTCCTCCCAGGCCAATCTGCACATCTTCCACATCCATTCTACTACTATCTTTTCCCCATGCTTCAGCATTTCACCACACACTCCATCAATTCCTGGGGCATTCCCCATTTTAACTTTCTTCATTGCTTCCACAACTTTCATCCTACTGATTTCTTCTTCTCTTCTCTCACATCCCTCCTTTTCCCATCCATTCCCAGGCACTTACAATCGCATTACTTTCACTCTCAATGTTCAACAATACCCTAAAGTGTTCCCACCATCTCCTCACGTTTTCTCCTTTCTCCACTAGTAATCTACCATTTTTATCTTTCACTCCCTGACTAACTCCTTTGACACCCTGTATAACTTTCTTTACCTCTATCCAGAACCTTTTCTTATGTTCCCTCCACTTTACACTCAAATTCCTTCCAAATTCCTCATCCACTCTCTTCTTATTCTCTCTTACCAGTCAATTCAAATCTCTCTTCCTCTCTACTGTATATATATAACTCTCATCCGTCTCTCAACTTCTTCCACGCCCCTGTTTCTCATCCAATCACTATACAGTATGCTTTCTTCTTTTGTGCCACAGCCTCTCTCACCTCTTCATTCCACTATGCTGTTCCTTGCATCCCCTTTCGTCTTCTCTTCACCTCACACACCACCTCACATGCCAAATTAATGTATAATTTCTCGCCATGTAACTATAATAATCTCTTGGAATTGGTACAGTATAAAGCTGCTTTAGGTTAAACATACGGCATTACTCACCATGGCACGTAGGCCACAATGAGCACTACAAATAACTTTGCAAAGCAGAGATCACGGAGATATCCACTGTTGCAGTAGTTTATTCAGTTTTCAATGCAATAAATATACGTAGTATAGTCCTCAATTTCCTCTACTGAATTCTGAAACTAATATACTATTCTTACCTAAGCGTCTTCCAGATTTAAAAACCATCATTTTATTATTTTCTCCCACCTCTTAGTGTGGAGCTTACTTTTTCACATTACTTTATATGGTTCATCGTATTTCATCATTATCACCATCAACGAAAACATCATCATCATCATCACTACTATCACCATCATCACAATCAACGCCACCACCACGACAATCATCATCACCACCATCGCCATTATGAACACCTTAGATCTTGTCATTATACATCCGCATCACAAGCTACAGGGGAACAGGAGGCGAGATGAAGTAAGGTGCAGCGGCCTGGCACTACTACACCTGTACGCAGCTCTAACCTTCACCAACAGTAACCCGCCGCCTTTGTTTCCTCCCGTCTTTCCTTCATTAGTCTTTTCTTCTTCATTTTTTAGTACTATTTTTTTCCTTTTCCTCTCTTTCGTTCACCTTTGTCATTTTTATACTTTCTTTAATTTCCATTCTGTCTTTATTTACCATTTTCTCTCCGTTTCTTTCTTTTCCTTTTCATTCCCTCGCTTTCATCTTCCTTGTCCATTTTTCGCTTTAATTTTTCTGTCTCCGTCCACCTTTACCTTTGCATCTTTCTTTCTTTCTTTCTCCATTACAGCATAAAAAGCAACAAGAAAGAAAACAGGCGATATAAACTAAGGTTAATAGCCCACCATCAGTACTGACATCACATCACCATCCTAATCATCACTACACCATCACAATCATCACTCCACCATCACCATCATAATCATCACTACACCATCACCATCATAATCATCACTCCACCATCACCATCATAATCATCACTACACCATCACCATCATAATCATCACTCCACCATCACCATCATAATCATCACTACACCATCACCATCATAATCATCACTACACCATCACCATCATAATCATCACTACACCATCATAATCATCACTCCACCATCACCACCATTATCATCACTACACCATCACCATCATAATCATCACTCCACCATCACCATCATAATCATCATCATCACCATCACCATCATAATCATCACTACACCATCACCATCATAATCATCACTCCACCATCACCATCATAATCATCACTACACCATCATAATCATCACTCCACCATCACCACCATTATCATCACTACACCATCACCATCATAATCATCACTCCACCATCACCATCATAATCATCATCATCACCATCACCATCATAATCATCACTACACCATCACCATCATAATCATCACCATCATAATCATCACTCCACCATCACCATCATAATCATCACCATCACCATCATAATCATCACTACACCATCACCATCATAATCATCACTACACCATCACCATCATAATCATCACTCCACCATCACCATCATAATCATCACCATCACCATCATAATCATCACTACACCATCACCATCATAATCATCACTACACCATCACCATCATAATCATCACTCCACCATCACCATCATAATCATCACTACACCATCATAATCATCACTACACCATCATAATCCTCACTCCACCATCACCATCCTAATCATCACTACACCATCACAATCATAATCATCACTACACCATCACCATCATAATCATCACTCCACCATCACCATCATAATCATCACTTCACCATCACCATCATAATCATCACCATCACCATCATAATCATCACTCCACCATCACCATCATAATCATCACTCCACCATCACCACCATAATCATCACTACACTATCACCATGATAATCATCACTCCACCATCACCATCCTTATCATCGTTATCATCACTACCATCATCATCGACACTGCTACTACCATCATCATCCATAACGTTATCATTGTCAGAATTTACTTTAATCATCACTGATACCACCACCACCACTATCATCATCATCATCATCATCATCATTACCCATGCATTTATATTTCTCATTACAACTATGTTGCACCACTATCGCCATCATCATTACCACCGTCACAACCAGCACCACAGTCATCATCACCATCATCACTTCCACCACCACAGTTGGCTACATTCAGTCAAAACCACCACTATATTACAGCATCACAAGCTGCAGGAGGCGAGATGCAGTAAGGTGTAGCGGCCTGGCACTCTACTACACCTGTACACAGGTAACACCTTTACCCTCTATACCTTGTTGTATATGTTGCCTTGTGTTTTATTTTATTTTTTTTCATTTCCTTGTTTTCGCTCTTAGTCTCGAGTTTCTCGTTTCTTCATTTCTTCTTAGTCCTTTCCGTCTTTCTCTCTCTCTGCCCATTCCATTTCTTTATTCCCTTTCCACCATCGCTGTTCACTGTATCACAGCAATAAAGCAACAGGGGCAGCAGGAGCCAAGGTGATGTAGGCTGCAGCGGCCTGGCACACAAAGGAGTTCCATCCTCATCGGTTCCGTTTACTTTCTTTCATTATCTTCCTTTTCTCAGTTATTCTCCTTTTTGTTGGGGAGCGCGGTAGCTCGGTGGTAGGGTGTCGGGCTAGTAATCGTGAAGTT